>NC_056732.1:936189434-936314434 GCF_019279795.1 Protopterus annectens | reverse complement strand
CTACTACTGTACGCAAACTTGGAAGGGTGGAGGGGAAAGAAGACTAAACCTCGAACAGCTACATTTATGGTAAGTGCACACAACTGTACTATGTTCATTATGTTTCAATGTTGCAGTCCTGACTTGTGGAATGACTCCCAAAGTGGAGATGAGGGTGGAAGGAAGATTAAGGGGAAGAGAGGATGCCCTGCAGGATTTATTTATTTTTATTTATTTTACATTTGTTGACCGGGAGTGTCTGACTGAGCTACTGCCCTTTTTCAGCGGAGGCCCGAGGTAAAAAGCTCCAGAGATATACAATGCAATAAAAATAGCAATACAGATACATTTCAATAAAAATAGCACTAGAGAATTTTGGTAGTTAAAATACATAAGCTACATACGTGTACATTGTTGACAGACAAAACAATACTATAAACAAAAAGGAGAATGTTAAAAAAAGTAGAACAAGCTGTACATTTTTGTTTAAAAAGAGAGTTGAGTAAATATAAGGTTTTGTATGCAGCGAAGCAGAAACTTAAAAGGTTACAAAATAATTTCAGGGAGAAGAGTACAGAAGAATGTTTAGAGGTTGCATAGGAAGCATAGGATGAAGTAGTTAATGGTAAGTTTTAGTAAGTTAGCTTGACTGCACTATAAAGGTAGGTAATAATCAGGGAGGGGGAGTATAATGGCAGAATCAGTGCTTTTTAAAGTGGTCTTTGGTTGCTAAAATTATTTGGGGTGAGTCAGGGTCCTTATTTCTAGTGGGAGTTTGTTCCAAGCAATAGAGGGATGGTAGCTATATACGTTGCACCCTATATGTTGGATTTGGGTTTATGGATTTTTAGTAGGTCTTGGGATGAGCTTCGGAGAAGTCTGTTAGGGGAGTAGCGAGAGGTGAGAGAAGATAGATTTGGGCAGAAATCAGGCTGATATAAGATGGAGTGTATGAACTGGAGTCGAGATTGTAGGAGCAGGTGAGGTAGTTTGGGCCAGTTCAGGTATTTTAGGGAGAGACAGTGGTGAGATTTATATGTTTGTTGAACTGCAAATCTAGCTATTTTGTGGTAGGTTGATTCTAATTTGGTAATCAGGGAGGAGTTCAGATTTGTGAGTATTCGAGAACAATAGGTTAAGCATGGTAGAAGGTAGACATGGGTGAGAGAAATCCTAGCTTCAGTAGTTAGGAATTTGTTACTCCTGTACAGTAATTCCAGCTTTTGGTGTTTTTTTTTGATACAATTGTTAAAGTGAAGATCAAATTTTAGCTGGTCGTCAATGGTAACACCAAGGAGTTTTGTGCTAGTTTCAACTTCTATAGAAGTACTGTTTAGGGACCTTATGGAGAAGGAAAGTTTAATGTGGTTTGCAGATTTAGGTAGAATGAGTAGTAATTTTGTTTTCTTAGGGTTGAGGATGAGCTGATTATTAGTGAGCCACGTCTCTACTAAGTTGAAAGATGTCTGGGTATTTGTTAGGAGTTCTAAGGGGGGATTAGCCATAGTTATGACTGTAGAGTCATCTGCATTGGACAATATTAGACTGAGGATAAGAGGAGTGGAGTGAGTCGGTGAAGATATTAAAGATTAGAGGTCCAAGAATGGAACCTTGGGGAAGGGTAGATAGTGCTGAGTCCCATCGTACTGACTGCAGCCTATCTGAGAGATAGCTAGAGAACCACGCAACTGTATCAGGGGAGAACTTCAGGTCTACAAGTTTACTAAGTAGCACTGTGTGTGAGACAGTGCCAAAAGCCTTAGAAAGGTCAAGGAATAGATAGGATACAAGCTTGTGATCATCTTTAGCAAGGGCTAAGGTGTTGAGAAATGATAGTAGAGCTGTGGTTGTACTATGCTTGGGACAGAAGCCATGCTGTGTTAGAGTGAGAAGTTTTTCTTGTAAGAGAATGCATGACTTGTTGGTGTATACATTTCTCAAGGATTTTGGAGAGAGGTGAGAGAATAGTGATAGGTCTAAAATTAGATATTTCTGTGGAGTTACCTACTTTATGAATAGGAAGAGTGTAAAACTGTTTCCCGATAGAAGGGAATATGAAGAGTGTAAAACTGTTTCCACATAAAAGGAACTTTAGACTGAGATGGAGCATACAGGCATAGCAAGGGAGTGTGCAGCAAGCTGGAGAAAGTAAGAAGGAATATTGTCTGCTGATACAGAGCATGGTTTGAACTTTGAGAGTAGAGTTCTGATATAGTCAGTGGAGACAGGTTTGAGAGAGGAGTTTACTGAGATAGTGGTTGAGGCGTGTATAGGGATGTTTGAAGTGTTGCTGTTTGAGAGGTTGGGGTTAAATAGTTTGGAAATGAGTAAGTGTTGAAGGTACTGGCAGTTTCTTCAGGTGACTTGTCAGGACATGGGTTTGGTGAAGTTGGGTTACCTGGATGTAGTATTTGGTTGACAGCATTCTAGAATTTTTTGGGATCAGATTTTAATGTTTTGGGAGGAATATAATAAAAGTCTTTTTTGTCTTTGTTGATAAGTTTTTTGTCTGATTTCTAAGTTCTTTACACTTTAGGAGGTCAGCTGGAAGTTTGGTTTGTATCCATGTTTTCCATGACCTATCGCTGGTTTTAGTTAGCCAGGATGAAATGTTTGCCTTTAATCAAACTTTTCTAGGTGGGGCTAGAGAATTTAAAATATTTAGGAAAGTTGAGTTGAAGGTATTTACTGTTTCACTGAGTGGGAGCTGAGTAAGGAAATTCCAGTTAATTCTAGAGAGGAGGGTTTTAAAAGTGTCTGGGTTAAAGGTTGAAAGTTTGCGGCAGGTTATAAGCCGGTGTGGTTTGGGGAGGAGGGTGATGTATTGTAGCACTTTTATAGGTGAGTGGTCGCTTAGGGGATCAGAGTTTTAGGGTTATGGTATTTGCTGGGGTTAGAAACATGTATCCAGTTTATCAAGGAGCTTGAAGAATGAGAGTTATTAGTATGGGTAGGTTTGGAGATTAGTTGTGTAAATCCATAGAGGTTTATATGTTATGGAGGATTTGGATTATTAAGGTTATGCCAATTAATGTTTAAGTCCCCAAGAAGGATAGTTTCATTAGGGAAATTTAGGGGGAGATATGGCAGTATATTTGAATTTAAAATATACGGGGTGGCACAGTGGTGCAGTGGTTAACGTTGTCGCCTCACAGCAAGAGGTTCTCCGGTTCGATTCTCGGCTGGGGTGCCTTCTGTGTGGAGTTTGCATGTTCTCCCTGTGTTCGCGTGGGTTTCCTCCTGGTACTCCGGTTTCCTCCCACATTCCAAAGACATGCACCTGGAGCATTTCTCCCCGGGCCTCCGCTGAAAACAGGCTCTGTGGAACCTAGTCAGACATTCCCGGTCAACAAATGTTAACTAAATAAATAAAATAAAATAAATTTTCCATTAAGGGGATGCTGTTCCCTGGTGGAATGTATATGGCTACTACTGTGATGGTAGTAAAGTCATTGGGTTTGAGGTTTGCTATTAGTATTTTAGCAGGTGTAAAGGGGGAATTGGTTCTTTAGAAAGGGAGAGAGTGAGGTAGTTAGAGTAAATACCAAAGCATGAAACTGACTTGGTTTGTTGAGCATACCTTAAGTATTGATAGAATAGGAGGAGATTTTCTTTTTTGGTATAGATGGTTGATTAGAATTGGGGGTGATATTTTGTGGGGTGTTAGAAATAGTGGTAGGACCAGGGCTTGGGTGTATATCACCTGAAAAGAGTAGAGTCCTTGGGAAGCCATAAGCTTTCATTTTTGTGGGTAGTTGTGAAAGTATTTTGTTTTATACTTAGATGTAGTATGGTTGAAGGGAGGAATTTTATTTTAGCGAGTAGTATATTCATTGGAAGGATAAATGCAGCGATGAGTATGGGTTGCTGAGGGTAAGAAAAGTAGTTTAGGTGAGGGTTGGTGGGGGCTTTATGTATAGGGGTTAGGAGTGTATGAGGTGATGTTATGCTGTGTAGGAGGAGCAGTGCAGGTAGAAGTATGACAGGAATGATTAAGTCTGATATGTCTGAAGAGGAGGAGAGGGCTTTAATAGGGTCAGTTGGTTGAGAGTTTGGGGAGGAGTTGTAAGGTAGGCATTGAGTTTGTAGTGGGGTGTTAGCTTGTGGAAAAGGAAGGGGAGGAGTTTGATGGTTTGGAGGGACCTATGGTTAGGTATAAAAGAAATGATATGGGGGTGAGTGGGGAGCGAACGGAAAGGGGCTACACCTGGGACAGAAGAAAGTACAAAAATCAATCAGCCAGTACAATTCAGTGTCCGGGGAAGATAAACAGCCAGATTTAAGGGCAATTAGACAAGCTAGATTCTAAAAGAAAAAAAATACATTTTCTGTTTTTATTGTTCTTTAAATATGGAGAGTTGCAGTTCACTGAGAAGTAGGAATATAATGTAGTTATGCCAGGGGCTTTAGGAAATGGACATGCAGTAAATTAGGAGTCAATAGAGTAAGTTTAAAAAGGAATGGAATATGGTATATGCAAGCACACTACTGGAGATTCCTATGAAGCAAGGGCAGATAAACTAAGTCAAAAGATGGTGCCTTTCTACATCAGGTTTTTTGATTCCTCTGTAATTAAGCAGGAGTGGGAGGGAGGCGTGCAGATTCACGGTGGGGGAGGGGGATAGACATAAAGTAATACAAGGTTGTGAACAAGAAAACCTGGACTAGGCCAGCTGCTAAGAAAACAATCAGGAAAACCAAGCTCAGGTCAGTGTAGTGCAGTATCTTCCTAATAACTAGAAATCTTGTGCTACTAATCTAGTACAGTGTGGTGAAAAGGACCACCACTTCTATAGGGAAAAACAACTGAAGTATGGGCTGCAGGTACATAGGTAGACCTTTTCCAAGAGAATGAAAGTAGTGTAATTGACCTAGGAATACAATAGGAAAATTAAAATGGAGGGGGGGGCAGTAGTGTGCACGCTTACAGTAAAAGGCTATAGCAAAATGTCTTCAGTTTAGCGGACAGATTAAACACAGCTCTAACATACAGCACTTTAGTGTTCCACCAACACAGGGTCTCACAGTGCACAGCAACCAGACAGCCTTTGGTTTATTGGAGGCTGGCCAAAACACAAAAAAAAAACTTTTGCTGAGGGGACTGGAAATAAAAAGGAAAAGTAGGTAAACATTAGGTCTGACGTTTTAAAACACTGATTACCAAGTAACTAAGACAGAGGGTGCATGGGAGGAGCAGCATACCTTGTAAGAAACAGCATAATTCTATGACCAACAGAAAATGCAAGGATAGCAAAGAAAAAAAAAGGTAACTGTAGTTGATACCACTCAACTATAACAAACTACACTATTATGTATTGTTAAAAAGGTAATGAAGAGAAAACAGTAACTACTAAGATGCTACACACAATTTAGCATTCTGGGCTGGCAGTGGCAAAACCTGCTCTAGACTTGGAAAAGGCTGATAAGTGGTAGTATTTGGTAAAGGTATGCACAGATGACCAGGTAGCAACTTCCAAAATGTCTTTGGTAGAGACCCCTTTCAGGAATGCAGCAGAGGTAGCAGTGGTCTTAGTGCAAGGAGTCCTGACAGCTTCAGGTGGCTTTTTACCATGATGGCTGTAACAAAAGGAAATACATGAGAGAGCCACTTGGAGGTAGTATGTTTGGAAAATGGTTTCCCTTCAGAGCCAGTGGCAAAGGACACACACAGTTTGTCTGGTTTTCTGAAAGATTTAGTTCTATCAAGATAGTAGCGGAGCTGCCTATGCACATCTAAGGAGTGAAGGGTCCTCTCCCCCTGGTTCTGAGGATTTGGGAAGAAGGTGGGCAAGTATCTAGCCTGATTCAAGGATGTGTCCGTGACCACCTTGGGCATAAAAGGATGGATTAGTCCTAAGTGATACTCTGTTTGGGTAGAATATGAGAAATGGTTCCATTGCCATGAGCTCAAGAGATGCTCCTAGCTAAGGTGAAAGCCAGTAAAAGGGCAATCATTTTAATTCAGCAGAAGCTATCGGTTCAAAGGGGAGTAATGTCATTTTTTTTCAAGAACAAAATTGGGGTCCCTTGGAAGAGGGGGTTGTCTCCAGGGAGGTCTGATGTGAATCATTGCCCTGAGGAATTGTTTAGGCAGGAGGTGGGAAATGATAGGAGGAAGAATAGCGATGTGGGCTAAAATGGCAGGGGTGTGAATCTGAATGAAGAAAAAATAGGCCTCTGTCAACCAGGGCAGCCAGGTAATCAAATATGGCAGAGATACTGGCTGAGTTAGGATTGAGGCCTTGCTGCTGGCATCAAATGCAGAATCTTTTCCACTTGGCTGGGTATGATTTCCTAGTACTAGGCCTCCTAGCCTCCTTGAGAATGTCCTGAACTTGTTTGCTTAGGATATACTTGGAGGAGGAGGATGTTGGGGGATTATCCTGGCTGAGAGTCTGAAGGCTGGGATGTGCAAACGTCCCCCTGTCCTGAGTCACGAGGTCTACAGCCTGATGTAGCTACCATAGCTTTTTGTTGGTTAAACTTAGTAGCAGGGGATACCAATCCTGCCTGGACCAGTCTGGGGCTATCAGAATGATCCTTGGGCTTTCTTGCCTTATTTTTAGGAGGGCCCAAGGAAGAAGATGCGGGGGAATGCATAAAGGAAAAGGTGTCTCCAAAGGAAGAAGACAGCATCTGTCCTCCAGGCTGTGGGTAGTTTGCTCCTGGAAAAGAATATTTTTAGTTGAACATTTTCTTTGGTGGCGAAGAGGCCTGTCTGTGGGGATCCCCATTTCTGGGCTATGCTGAGAAATGTTTCTCGATGCAAATGCCACTCATGAGGATCCATCGAATTCCTGCCTGCTAGAGTGTTTTGAGCACCTGGAAGCTATTGTGCCAGGAGGTGCAACCTCAGACAGTGAAGTGTCTCCCAGACCTGCATAGCAAGTCAACAAAGAAGGTAAGAGTGAGTGCCTCCTTGTTTATGTACCACATGACCCCTGGTTTCCATTTTTCTTTTAAAGTTACTAGGTCCTTCTGAACTGCCATCAGTTCTTTCCAATTTATGTGCTTGTTTCTGAACTGAATTTCCCATTTACCTTGGGATTGTAGGTTTTGGAAATGACACGGCAGTCTGTCTCGGACACATCTGTGGTTAAAAGTTTGTCACTGAGGGGTAAACCTGAAGGGCAGACCCAGGTTCTGGGCAAATGCCTGTGTCCATCATGAAAATTCCTACTTGAGGCAAGGGATCAGCTGAAATTTGGTCTCCAGGGACTGTAAGTGCTGTTACCACTGGAGCTTCCTCATGTGCAGCCTGGCCAGAGGGATCATAAGGATACAAGATGCCATGCACCCAATACTCCGAGGAATTACCTGGCTGAGAGTCTCTGCATAATGTTTTGGAAGTATTGAGTCAGGAAGGAGACCTTTTCTGGAAGGAGGAAGGCCTTTTGAAGGGAGGAATCCAGAACAGCACCCAGGAAAACTATCCTGGTGGATGGGTCTGTGTTGGACTTCTGAATATTTATGATGAACCCCAAGGACATGAAGAGGTACTGAGTGAAGGCCATATCCTTTAGGAACTTTGACCGACTTGTGGACTGAATGAGGCAGTCATCTAGATAGGGGTAAATTTGAATCACTCTTGTTCTGCAGAAGGTGATCACCAGGGCTAAACACTTTGTAAAGACACTGGGAGCAGTAGACAAGACAAAGGGTAGTGCAGAGAACTGAAAGTAACTGGTACTGGCTCTGAAATGTAGAAAATGTCTACAAGATTCCTCTGTAGGAATGTGCAAGTAAGCATCTTTTAGGTCCAGGGTGACCATTAAGGCCTGAGGGGGTATCATGGGAAGAAGTTTTTGAAGAGTCAGCAATTTGCATTTTGGTACCAGCAGGGACTGATGGGAGGGTGAAATGTTTTAGTATATGGCACCAAGAGTCTTCCTTTCTAGGAACCAGGAACACCCTGAATAGAAACCCTTCCCCTATTTGATGTTCTAGTACTGGTTCCACTGAGTCCTGTGAGCACAGGGTGTAAATTTGACAAAGGGCCTCTGCTCTTTGATTTTGTGGAATATCTGGGTAACCTGAGTGTCTTAATGGCTCTTTGAAAGTAAGCCTGTAACCACTTTTAAGATAACATTCAGAACCTGCTTGTCTGAAGTATTGAGGGACTAATTTTCTTTGAACAGGGAAAACTCCCTCTCCTAATCTTCCTCGTATCTTTTCTGGAGAGGGTGGGGGACGGGAAAGTAAGAGTCATTGCTGCTTTCTGCCAGGGCCTTGTGGCCTAGAACTCCCTTGCCTGGGTGTTTCCAAGGACCACTGTCTGGGCCTTTGTGATTGATGCTGCCTTTGAGGCCTTTCCCTCTGGAGTTTCCTCTGCTTGCTTTTTGAGAGGGAAAGGATCAGTGTTTAGAGGGAAAATTCCCAGTAAACATAGGAGGCTGAACCTGGAGGAAATCCTTGACAGTCTGCATATATTTTGCTTTATCTTACATCTTTTTGAGCACAGCCTCAGCTTTTGGCCCAAAGAGAAGTCCTTTTCCAGGGGTGCATCCAGAAAGCTGGATGTGACATGGTCTGGTAGGGTCTGTTCCCCAAGTCAAGTATGTCTTCTAATGGCAGAATCAGATACTGCAGCTTGGCTAGAGGCCTCTATAGCATCACAGCCGCAGTGTAACGAGTGTCTAACCACATGGGAGCTAGAATGGCAAAGGTCTAACAATTTCTTGGAAACTTTCTTGTCCTCCAAGGAGGAAATCTTTTGCTTCATTTGATCTAAAAGTTTGTTGGTATCTGATTATATGAAACTGGCAGTTAAGGGCCATCATGGCTAAGGTAGCAGAAGTATAAACATTTTTTAACATACCTATCAAGGGCCCTGCTTTCTTTGTCAGCAGGTAAATGGTTTTTTTGAGCTGGACCTTGCTCCCTTGCGTCATGGAGTGACAACCTCTAGATCAGCAGAGGAATTTTTGAAGAGGTATTTATGTGAGTCTAGCACCCTGTAAAACATGTCTGGTTTTCGAGGGGCTGGAGGTAGAGAATCTGGATTGAAGGAAGAATCCTAAAGATATTCTCCACCACCTGCAATACAGGATAAATAGCCAAAGGTTTGTGTTCCTGGAGGTCAAAGAACTCCCTTACTCTCTTTTTAGATTGTGGGCATTTCTGTGCCTCCCACTGAACATGTTCTCCCATAGCATAGAGTGTTTCCCCAAAAGTGATGTCTTCAGTAGAGGAAACTGAAGACAGATTCTCTTCAGAATCTGAATCTTCAGAAAAAGAAAGATAGGGTCCCTCCTCAAAGACAGACTCCTCTTGGTCAGAATCCTCATCTGAATCAGGAGGTTCAGTGAAAGTTTTACGTGTAGGATCCCTCTTCCTTTTCACTGGGCAAGACTCCAAAGGGAGTTACTTAACTCTGACTAAGTAGATAAGGTCCTCAGCTAACCTGACTAGGTCTTGCTGGTATCTTTGTGCATGGGAGTTGATAGGCCTAGACACAAGACCTAAGACTGAACCCTTCTTACAGGTAGCTCTGGCCTTGGGCCTAGCTAAGCCCACAATCTTGACACCAATCTCTTCATAAGGAAGAGCCAATGCAGGCTGATGCCTCAAAGGAATGTCTCCACTAAAAGAGTGCTCGTTGAAGGCCGATGTCTGCTGAGCGACTCCGGACCCAACCAACAAACTGAAAGCCAAGGTCTGTTCAGAAGCTGTGGGACCCAACAGCATGTCAGAAACTGTACAGGCCTGGACAAAGACCTGCGCCATAACCCTGGTCGTAGAAGAGGGTTGAAAAAACATCTCACCTTCCTCAGAGATAACAAACCTTGGGGGACTGGCAGACTTGGAACGGTTGTCATCAGAGACCATAAGCTTGGGTCTTTTTTCCTTGTCTTTCCTACGCTTAGGGAGCCCAGTTTCAGGAAGACCAGTGGATGCCACTGGACAATGCAAAGTAGATGGGAGACTAAGATACCTAGTTAAGATTTCAGCCAGACACTTGATAGTCCTAGAGTTGAAACGGGTGTAAAAATGGCAATTAGGAACTTCATAATCAGGGCCCAGACAGGTGACATACAATGTATGAAAGTCTTGGTGTGGGATTTGCTTACCACAGCAGAGACAATTGTTAACCTTATCTGACATGGGTTAATGCAAGAAAAAAAAAGAGCTCCCCAACCGGGTACTTAACTTTTAGATGACTTCTCTCTAGTGCAGACTGACCGGCACAATGAAACACTGCTTCGGGCTTCAACGGCTAGAAAAAACTGATGTCATGGCTTCGGTTGGTTCTCTTTACACCCAATCATACTGACACTGGATAGGACATTCTCCAGCCTTAGTAGGAGGGAGATTTTTTACTATGATTGTTAGGCCTGACAAGGACCTCCACAGCAGGAAATCTCACAAGTCTGGACTGCAACAGTGAAACATGAAGGACATAAATGGATAAACGAGCTACATTCCCATCAGCTGAAATACAGTTGGACTCTACCTAATAGGTTTACCTGATAGGTCACCTGAGTGAGTCTATCCACACACTAACAATCACAATCTGGAAAATATATATATTTTTTTTAATGATCTGGGCACTACACAAGTACACCTAGTTCATGAGCCAGGTAGTAGCTTAATCCCAGCTACTGGTAAGTGCACTTTTTCCAAATCAATATATAACAATGGAGATTTGGCGTCAACATTTCTAACAAGTAACACGCATATATATATATATATATATATATATATATATATATATATATATATATATATAAACAATTGATTTCAATAACTGGCTCAGTTTTTGGTGTCATTCAAAGGGGATCCAGTTCCGGTTAGCCTGGAAATCCATAGGAGAAAAACCTCGCTGTTTTGTCAGAAACGGTTTGCGCCTGGCACCTCTAGGCTTTCAGCTGCTGGCAACGGCTTTTGCCTCCTACACAGTGCCTTTTTAGGCAGGGTCTCCAAAACACTACCGACATGAACTTAACCAATTAGAACAAAATAAGTGTTATGCTGCTAAATGCTAGGCGCTTAAACCAAAAACTGCACTCCCTGGAAGAACTTCTATCACTAGAAAATGTAGAGGTCTGTGCAGTCACAGAAACCTGGTTCAAAGTCTCAGAGAGTACCCCGGCCTTGCAAGGCTGCAATGCCTTCCACACTATTAGATCACAAAATGAATGTGTGAAAACCAAAAGGAGGAAGTGGCTCAAACAGTATTAGCAATAAATGTACTCCTGTCCAGTTAGACTGGACCACTCCACAGAGTTACTCCAGATCCAGATTACAGTGGTTAAGACCCCCATTCAAGTCATAGCCAGTTATAGATCCCCATCTGTGGGTCACAATGCCCATGAATCCTACCTGACACACTGGAGACAATCCAAATTTTACCAAACACGCTGGTTATGGAAGATTTCAATTATCCCACCATCAACTGGAAACCTACGCTATCCCTAACTCGCTAGCGCACAAGTTCATTGACATTGTTAATTCAAATAACCTGGAACAAATTGTCCTTCCCCCGACAAGAAGGACAAATCTTCTAGATCTGGTCCTCACCAACATGTCAAACATATGCACTGCTGCAACTTTATTAGTTAAAACTGACCAAAAATCAGTCATCTTCGAGCTTGAACTAACACCAGAACTCACAAAGGGTGAAATCAGACTGAAAAAATTTCACCAAGGCAAACTATACTCTCCTAGGTGAAGGTATAAATGCATTCCAAGCCCCACCCCAAGCTAGAAGTGGTAACTATGCCGAAGCTCACACTAAAGCCCTGTACAATCACTTGCATAGTGTATAAATTCCGTTGTACCAGAAAGAATCAAAGACAGAGCCCTAAGTGAAAACAAGTTTCCATGGTGGACATCCACCATCAACAAACTTTACGATAAATGCAAAACGTTGCTATCCAAGAAAACAAAAGAAAAGCCCCAACAATGGAAAAGCACCCTTCTCAGCCTCAAAAAGCAAATAAGATAACTTGTCAAATCCACCAAGGGCTCCTTTGACAGAAACTTAACAAATACAGCCAAGGATAACCATACATCCTTTTATAGCTACATACATAACCTAAAGGGTAGGGATCCAAGCAAGTGCAGAACTAGTGCCTAATGGTATCACACACACTGACCCCACAGAGATAGCAAAACTGCTAGTGGATAGGTTTGGCAGAAGTTTCACTTCCTTTATCCCCTCCTAACTTAAAACAAACTTTCCCCCAAACTCCCCCCACCCTACATATCTGAAGAACAGGTTCTCAAAGCCTTGTCCAAGGCAAAAAAACACATCCTCTATGGGACCAGATGACATCCCAGGCTGTCTTCTAAACAGGCTAAAACATGAACTAGCATCACCATCAAGTACCCTTTACAATCAAAGCCTAACCGCAGGCTTTGTTTCTGCAGAATGGAGAACAGCAACAGTTACTCCCCTCCACAAAGGTGGCCTAGCAACAAACCCATAAGCCTGACCAGCCTCATCTGTAAGGCCATGAAAGGCATCTTTATGGACTTCATAAATAAAGACACAGGTGACCTCCAGACCCTGGATCCTACCCAATTCAAATTTGTGAAGGGCAGATCCTGCCTGTTAAATATGCTGAATTTCTTTGAGAATGTGTCCAGGGCCACTGACGAGGGCAAATCTGTGCACACAGCATGCCTCAGTTTGGCAAAGGCTTTCAACACAATCCCACATTTAGGCATTACCGACAAACTTAGCAACTGAAAGTAAACCCCTTCACTGTAAGATGGGTTGCCAACTGTCTCACAAACCGGACACACATTATCAAAAGTGGGTGACTCCACATCAACCAGCAAACCTGTTACCAGCAGGGTGTCACAGGGGTCAGTGCTGGACCCCCTACTCTTTGGTATATAGTTCTCAGATGTTCAGATCAAAACTAAAAGTGTTGTGGCTGACCAATTTTGCAGACAACTGCAAACTTGGTGCAATCATTGAATCCCCAATTGATGTCAGTACAGTCCAGGAGGGTCTCACGCTTACCAATGACTGGTATATCAGTCAGGTTCTCAAACTGAATGCAAAAAAAATGCATCAACATTCCCTTCAGCACAAATAATGTCCCTTCACACTATCAAATCACCAACATCCTCAGTACCCATGAAGTGGTAAGAGACCCGGGATCACAAGTTGACTGTGACCTTAACTTCGAACACCATGTGTCTACTATAGTAAGGAAAGCTTTCTATGTAGCATACTTGATTAGTAAAGGGATCACCTCAAGAGCAAAGAAGTTATAGCCCCCCACTATACTCATTACTTATCCAGCCCATAAGTACAACGCCCCATCCGGCATGTACTGTACTAAGCATCTGCAGCAATTAGAGAGACCTCAGTGGTTTCTAAAAAAGATTAAGAGGCTCCAGCATGTGCCTTACCCAGACCAACTAAAGTCCCTGTCACTATACTCCATATCATATAGACTTCTTAGGGGAGACTTAGGCCTGGCCTACAGAGAAAACCAAAACCTAAAGCTAATGAACTTGCTGCATATTCATAAATCACACGAGACTAGGGCTACCAGTTCCATGGACCTAAATATAGCCTGCAACTTAAATAGGACATGCTGGAGGGACAGATTTACCTCCCAGCAACTGACGCGTCTTTGGAACAGGTTACCAATTCATGTGAAACACAGCACCTCTATGACACTGTTCAACAGGAACCTGGACGAGTGGATAGAGCACTGTAAATTTTTTTACCAGGGATAGCACCTACAACCCTCTTGGACATGGGCAATCAACACTAAATGCAAATCTTGGGTACGGACTACTATTGCTATGGTATTACATGAGGTGAAATGGCTAGGCTTAAAATTATCTCTGGGTCGATAGCCTAGTAATCTCCTATGATCCTGTGATATACTGGTTGGCTTGCAGTGGAATGTACTATAGCATCCAAGGCTGGACAAAAGGACTGCCTAGCAATTGGGAGACAGCAGTAGGTCTGTCATGACCTATGAAGAGGGGTATAATCTCATATATAGAATGCACCTATTAAATCTAATACTGGGGACACTCATCAATGAGACCTGTGGTAGGGATGAATCTCAAACAGTAATGCACCAAGATAGAAGTAACCAGAGGATACCCTGAGATGTAAGTTTAATAAGACAGAGTCCTGAATAACAGGCATTGCAATACATTTGCTTGACACAAAAGGAGACAATAAGTCTAGCTAATTTGTCCCTTAAATGCATTCAACACTTTATCTCACCCTTCTTTCCTAGCTTCCTATTCTTTTCTACACAACCTGTTGTCTTACGGAATGCCTTTGTGGATCCCCTCTCCACCATTCATTCAAACAATCCACTCCTCGGATGCACAACCCTCTCTTCTAAAGTACTTTTACACATCCAAGGAGTAGCCAGTCCTCAAAATCTGCTGCTTGTGCCTAATCCCCCACTTCCCCATCTATATTAATAGTCTAAGATAACCCCTTCACATCTCCCTGATGTGACTTTGCACTCCCGTGTTATGTTTCCTCTCCTAATCCTTAATGTCCTCAAGAAAAACGAGTTTTACCTCCCCAATCTTTGGGCATAGTCTTTCTTCTCCTTCCTATTCTACCCTTCTGGTGGCTTTCCTCTGGACTACTTCCAGCAGGCTGATATCCACTTATTTGCATGGCACCCGGAAATGCGAACAATACCCAATGTGTAGCTTCTCCGGATCAGGTATAGCAAACATTGGATGGGCAGCTCAAATTCTCCCACATTCTATCTTGTCTTGAATATTTTGTTTTTTTGGTTAGGCTTGTAATGCTCTGCAGACTGATTGCCTAGTACTTACCAATGTACCTCTCTCACTTCTTAGTCCATCTCCTGAAGATATACCACCAGAATTTAATTGACTGCTATCACTACCCTCTCAGTCTGATCTTGGTGGCCTAGTCTACATGTAAACATTCCCATGTCCTGCATTGCTGCAATCAGTTCCACACCCCTCAGTTGGTATTTCACATAAAAGCTGCTCTGGCCAAAGTGCAGTAATTTGCATTTATTTCACCAAATCTCAGTTTCCAGCATTTCCAAATCTTAGCTTTTAGTTCTCCTCCTCGCTCTCTTCTTGGCTATACTGTACTGTGGCTCGAATCCAGGTCACAGCTGAAAAGAGTGCTGTACCAGTCCACCTATCCAGTTAACAGACAAACTTGTCAAGTACCAGTTCATCCGTGGATCTTAAAGGCAATTACCTTTTCATCTTCTGATTCATCTCATGAAATTAAGGGAGATGGAGATCGCCCCACCCTGGCACTGAAAACAAGGAGTGTGCAACAGACAAGCTGTGGGTGCAGGGACACTGACACTAGAGGATGTACATGCTAGAGGTGGAGCAAGGCTGTGAGAAGTTAAAAAGGGCCTGGTGTGAGCATTAGTCCATAATTCCTTAGGGCATGTTTGTCATATCACTAAGACACAAACCCCAGTATGTGTAAAAAAAGTAAGCCTACATATCTAATGTGTGAGGCATCTCTGATGCCAGACCCCGCCCCCCCAGAGTGAGCCAAGCACATTCAGGCTAAAAGTGCTTAAATGTATATGAACCTGTGTGGACACCCTGGGATGCACACCTGTGGCTGTTGCTAGGACTACATCACGTCTTGTACTCAAAGGATGGCTGCAAGCTTCATCCTTCACTGTATCGGGAAACTCGTGAGCTAAATGAGGTTACCTCAAGGAAAGATTTATTAGTTGGATGCTTTGAGCAATTTCTGTCCTATGATCCCCTCAAGTATTTCCTGTCAGTGTTCCAGAATAGTTTTGAACTATGAGAAAACCTCCTGCCAGTCCATGTATTGGGCAATTAATACAGCCACCATCTTCAGAAGGATGATGAAGGCTTTTTGCCACTGACGGGTAAGCAGGCTTGGTAGTTTGGGGGAGTGACTCAACTCATTTACTCCAACGGAGTTCAGGGAGTTTGCACTGTAACTTCCAATGGGCGGAGCCTAAGTGTTTTGACAGAATCAAATTATGTCCTCACATTTCAAACAAATGTTCATATTTCTGGATCACAGGGGTTTATGAAAGATGTATAAATGGCAAACTCTTCAGCACAACATATTTTTATAGTGGTAGCATTGTTTCAGTTCTAGGTCTTAAACTAAATTTTATAAGTCACAGTAAACACAGTAACTATTACATTTGTAATATTTTGTAAACCACTTAAAATATTTCAGCAACCACTCAAGTTACAAACTGTCAGCAGCATTTTATTCATCTAGCTGATAGGTTTCATATTAGGGTAAGGAGTTCTGTCTGTGTTACTTGACTGTTTTGACATTTAGAAACATTTGAAAATTATATCTATATAAGTTAATATAATAAAAACAACAGTTAATATCCATTTACCTGCACTAGACAGAGATCAAATATTAATGCAGTTGAGTTTGCCATTGTGTAAGTTTTAAAATGAAATCTTTTAAAACTTTGTACATAGCATAGTTTTGGAATTACTGATGCGAACATGAACAAGCAATAGTTGACACTTAAGAGGTGTCAGTAGGAGTTAACTGCAGATGCACCTGGAGGCGTCACTCGAATAGGAGTTAAAAGCAATGCATCCCATTATGCATCCTTCACGTGTAAGGAAGCAATGTAGGTGCAGTTACTTGTTTGTAATCTAACAAAATGACCAACAACTGAAAGATCTGGACATTAAGTAACATTCCTCTGGCGACTATTAGGCTCAAGGTATGAACCTTGCGTCACAAAAGAACTCAGCAGCAGTTCAACATGTGACATAGCAGAGTGCACTTGTTAAACATGAATGTACATTTGGGCAAGAGAAAATTAAGAATTCTTCAGAAATGAGGACAAGAGATAAGAAAATCCCAAAAGACTCACTGCAGAAAGCCTCTGAAATCAGATCTAAATGTTCTGACAAAAAGTTAACACTGCTAGTCATTTCATACTGCCTACTAAATGAAAAGTAGCTTAGCAGGATGACTCAAGGCTCTTTTGCAGCATTGTCTTAGAGACATAAAAAATAAAGGTTGTGTGTCCTCTCTCTTGTCAAAGATAAAACATTCCCATTCACTTTCATCAACACATATGACCATGCCTACATTTTTGCTCATTGCCTCCATTCTCCAAGTATGCTGCTGACAAGGTACTCCAGACAGGAAGTATTATTTTTATTTATTTATTTATTTTACATTTGTTGACCGGGCTAGTCCATCTGGACACAATATCCGTTTTCAGTAGAGGCCCGGGGAGAAAAGCTCCATTACAGGTAAATACACAACAATTTATCACGTTAGGCATAATATTAGTCAAAATATAAGGTAGAAAGAAGAAAAAAAAATTTCAAATACAAAACAAATACTAATAATAGGAAATAAACTTATACTATATACAACTATATTAGACTATCTAAAAGACGTAACAGTAACACAGGATACAGACAGAACAAACGTAACTGGTAAATAGCCCAATTCCTAGATAATAACTCTCAAAACTACTGAAAGTTTATAGAGGAGTTAAGTCAGGAGGGGTAGGGTGGAAGAACTGGGAGAGTGTGGATATTATTTTAGTCAGGATTAGCACATGGACATATCCATTTTGTTTTGAGATGTTCTTTAATGTGTTTTTTGAAAAGAGAGGTAGAGGTTAGATTAGTTATTCCTTGAGGGAGTTGATTCCAGATTTTCCCTATTGAGTTTGCAAGTAATGAATCACCAGCTTTATTATTTGATTTAGGTAGTGATACTAGTAGTTGATTTGCAGAACGGAGTGTGGCTAGGTTTCTATATGGTATAATCATTTTTGAAAGGCTGGGGGTAGCCTCAGGGTAGTGAAGGGTCTTATGAATGATAAGTAGTTGTTGATAGAATAACTGGTTATTTAGCTCTAACCAATCTAGTTGTTTGAGATTAAGACAATGATGAGTTCTTAGGGGAGTAGCAGTAATGAATCTGGCTATACTATTGTAGCAGATGGAGAGCTTGGTAGTGTTACTTTTGGATAAGTTGGTATAGATGGGTGAGGCATAAAAGAGGGTGGAGATCAGGTGTGTCTGTGCAATGGTCTTTCTAGTTTCAGGGTAAGAAAAGGTTTAATTCTGTAGAGTGTCCCAATTTTTTGTTGACATTTTTAACAGTGGTGTTAATGTGTTCATCATAATTGAGATGGTTATCAATAGTTACACCTAGCAGTCGTGTGGTCTTGTCAGGGTTAATACAGGTTGCATTGTTTGAAGAGATAGTGAAGAGAGGAGGGAGATTTTTGGGTAGGAGTAAAGAGGAGAAGTTTAGTTTTTTGGGGTTAAGTAGGAGGCAGTGTTGCAAAACCAATTTTCCACATTTTGGAAGACTGTTTGGGTCAGGGACTGGAGGAGGAAATATTTTTGCAGTGCAGATTAGCGTTGAGTCATCAGCATATTGAATGCAGGTGGCTTGTGGTATATTCAGATATAGGTCGTTGATAAATAAGGAAAAAGAAGGGGACCTAGGATAGATCCTGGAACACCAATATTTACTGAGAGTAGGGAAGATAGGTTGTTCTCCCAAAGGACTGCTTGTTGCCTGTTGTGGAGATAGCTCTTAAACCACTGTAAAGAGTGTGGGCTGAGAGAAAAAGGTTTAGTTTGTCCAAAAGTATATTGTGGTTAACCATATCAAAGGCTTTAGAAAGATCTATGAAAAGTGCTGAGGAGAAAGAATTATTGTTCCTATTTTTATTTATGGAGTCAGCGAAGGAAAGGAGGGCAGTTGTAGTACTGTGGAAAGGCCTAAATCCATGTTGACAGTTAGCTAGAAGTTTGTTTTGTAGAAGGTAGCTAAGCATTTGTTTGTGAATACATCTTTCCATTATCTTGGCTAATGGGGAAAGTAAGGCAATAGGGCAAAATTTGAGAGTTCATTTGATGAGCCTCCTTTATGTAGGGGAATTATATGAGATATTTTCCATAAGGTGGGGATTGTTCCTTCAGTGATAGTCCTATTTATCAGTATAGATACCAGATATTGGATAGCTTTAGCAGCTATTTGTAGGTATTCAGATGGGAGTTGGTCAGCAGATGGGGTGCATGGTTTGAGTTTCTTAAGAAGCCTATAAATAAGGGATGTGGCAACGGGTTGGATTTGGAAGTCACTAGAAGAGGGAGAAGAGATTTTTGGTAAGGTTACAGATGGTATAGGTAATGAGTTAGCTAGGATTTAATGGCTTCTGTAAAATAGTTGTTAAAGGCATCAGGGATCTGTGTAGCATTGTTGGGGTGAAAGCCTGTAGGAGTAGGAGTCGGTGAATGTCCAGGTTTAAGAAGTTTATTAATGTTTGCCCAGAATTTTTGAGGGGAATTTTGACTACCTTGTTGAAGATGAAGATAATAATCCTTTTTATCTTTAACAGTATCTCTTTTGGTGGCATTCCTTAATTGTTTAAAAAGGAGATGATCTGATGGGCATCTACTGGCTCTCCATTTGGTCCAGATTTTATTTCTAAGGACCATTTTATCTTTTGTTTGCTTAGACAGCCATGGAGCAGGTTTGGTTCTTATTCTAGTAGTGTGATAAGGGGCATGATGGTCAAGGATTTGAAGAAAGTTTGTATTAAAGTAGGTTACTGCTTTATTAAGTTCAAGGTAAGTTAGTGGTGACCAGTTACATGCTTGCAATTCTGTAAGAAAGTTATCAAGGTTAAAACACTTTTTGAGCGGGATGTTTTAGTTTATGAGTATGTGGAATATTCACTTTTGTCTTATGACATATGTAAGCATATGATCACTGATACAATCAGGAAGGGTTCCTGGGGTGTAGATGCTGGGGTGGTTATTAGTGAGTATCCAATCAAGAGTGGTTTCTTTTCTATTTTGTTTATGGATTCTAGTCGGAGTTGTAATTAATTGTGAGAAACCATAGAGATTAATATGGTTCGTTGGGTTTTGGTTAGAGCAGGTTATCCAGTCAATGTTAAAGTCACCTAGTATTATGGTTTCCTGGGGTTGTTGGTTGGATGTTGAACTGAGTAAGTTTTCTAGGGTCTGAGTATTATTACCAGGGGGAAGATACATACAAATTAGATAAATAGCTTTGTTATTGTTGATCTGGAGTTTGGTAGATAAGGATTCAGCTTTAGGGTCTGATAGTGAAAGTTCATTATGGAGGAAAGTTGGAGATTATTTTGTAGAAGATGGCTATACCACCACCTTCCTAGTTTTGCGGTCATTTCTGAGTATGTTGTAGCCAGGGGGGGGTAATTTCCTGGTCCTGAGTGGAGGGTTTTAACCATGTTTCAGTAAGACATAAAATGTCAAATGAATGCAAGTTTAATAGTGCATGGATATGATGTACTTTATTGTTTATGCTTCTAATATTAAGGTGAGCTATTAGAAGAGGGTTAGATGTTTTAATACAAGGTGGAGGTATAGATAGAGTATGTCTATTTGTGTTTGGATTGGTCTTAGTGTAGGGGCCAGGGTTAGGATGTATATCACCATGTAAGAGGAGGTAATGATTGTAATTGAATAAGAATTTAAGGAATTTAAGCAAGTTATTAGCATATTTTTTGTTAAGGTAGAATGACATATGTGTTGTTCTGTGGTATTTTGGTAGAAGATAAGTAGTAACCTTTCACTTTAACCTTTCACTTTATCTTCCCTTCTACCTATCAGTACTCAAAGTAAGGAAAGCAAGACCCTACCCCTAAAAAACATCTAGCTTAGATACTCAAAGGTTCTTTCCCAAGGTAGCACACCAACAAGATCACAGAGTGTTACGCAGGGTCCTGGCACTACAAGAAATTCTTCTGAATATGTGCTGAATTAACAGCCTAGTACATGCATCTGCATGATGATTACAAAACAGAAACAATTTCAGTTAATATAAAATCAGTTTATGCACTAGTTACCTCAGGCAAGACATCTTCTGAAGCAGAATAGAAGTACGTATACACTATCAGTTCTGATGCAACTTCAATATACTTTTCCTGTAAAAAAATTTGCAAAGATAAATGAAGTCTACAGTTTGTGGTGCAAATAATTTTATTTCTTTAACAAGTCAATTTGTTACTAACAAGTTTAAATTTCAAACCACCCTGAGCACACTCATTTTATTTGCAGTATTCTTTACTTACTTATTTGTTTTAAATAAAACATTTTATCAAACCTTCGTTGTATATTACAGAGAATAAGATGTAAGAAAGTACATATTAATCTTGAAAATATGGAAAAGGCTTTAAGCTTACTGATGCTAAAAAAACCTCCAAATTTCACTCTCTTTACCTCAACAGTGGTCAACCTCTACAGCATTTCCAAAAAGAAGACAGAAATGTTGCCTTGGTGCAGTCAACCATTATTTCTGAAGACTGTGGTCATATATGAATACTTTGGCAACTCACCCACATAAATAATCGAAATCATGGCTCTCTAGGTCAATGAAGTGAAATAAATATCCAAGATGAGAAAAATCTAACCGAGAATTCCCCTTTTAGTCACAACTTCAGTACCATATACACTTACCTACATGCCTAAAAATGTATACCAAAGAACTGTCACAAAAAGGGGGTTCAAATTGTGTGCGTGTCATACAATAAATGAAGAAATTACAGTTGTGGACACTTACCATAAATGTAGATGTTCGAGTGTATTCACTGTTGCAGTCATTACATTCGGGTAATCTGCTGGCAGGTTCCCCTCAGTCGGCCTGAATAACAAAGTCTTGGGTCCTGCGTCGGTTGCTGTCTCCTCTTCCATGACGTCAAGTCATCAGGGGTATAAAACATGTAGCCGAAGCCATTTTATTCAGTTTTTCTTGCCCCAGATGTCAGGTGCCCCCGAAACGGGGAGCAAAATAAATAAAATATATATATATATATATATATATATATATATATATATATATATAAATAAACAGAAATATATGTAAATGCACTTAAAAGCAAATACACCACAAAGGCTTTAGAATATAATGAAGGAAAGAGAAGTTATAGAAAAGGGGGATGGCGGGTGGGTAACCCTGTCTGCAACAGTGAATACACACGAACATCTACATTTATGGTAAGTGTACACAACTGTACTATGTTCTTCATGTTTCACTGTTGCAGTCATTACATTTGGGTAGAATCCCAAAGCTATGGATGGGAGGATGGAACTAAATAGCATTAGGAGCGGCTATAAGGCCCTGCAGAACTGCAGTGGTAAAGCCTGCCCTGGATTTGAAGAAAAGAGGCAAATGATAATGCTTTGTGAAGGTATGAACAGAGCTCCAAGTAGCAGCTTCTAGAATGTCTTTGGTTGGAACTCCTCTGAGAAAAGCTGCTGAGGTAGAGGTGGAATGTGACCCGATCCCCTTGGGCACAGGTTTACCATGGTACAAGTAGCACAAACGAATGTAGTGGGTTATCCACTTAGAATTAGTCTGCTTTGATATAGCCTTCCCCTCTGATCCTGCAGCAAATGCCACCAGTAGTTGCTCAGACTTTCTTAGAGATTTGGTCCTGTTTAAGTAGAATCTTAGTTGTCTGTGTATGTCCAATGAATGCAGAATCCACTCCCCCTTGTTTTGCGGATTTGGGTAAAATGTTGGCAAGTGAATTGTTTGGTTAAGAGCCACACTGGATACCACCTTAGGCATAAAGGAAGGATTGGTCCTGCGGGACAACCTGTCCGGGTAAAATGTAATAAAAGGCTCCACAGCCATGAGCCTGTAGTTCTGAATCCCTTCTTGCTGAAGTGATTGCCAAGAGGAAAGCTGTTTTCCAAGATAAGAATTTTGTATCCGCAGTAGCTGCTGGTTCAAAAGGAGGCAGGGTGAGTTTTTCCAGCAGAAAATTGAGGTCCCATGCAGGAGATGGTGATCTTCTGGGAGGCCTTAAATTTTTGGCACCTCTATGATACTGTTTAAGCAGAGGATGAGAAAAGAGGGGAGGCTCTGTGTTGTAATGAGCCGAGATGGCAGATGCATGGATTTTTATTGAAGAAAAAGATAGGCTCTTGTCAAGCATCTCAGTCAAATATTGTAAAATCTGAGGGATATTGGGCTTTGCTGTGTCCATTCCTTGTGCTTGATTCCAAGCACAGAATCTCTTCCATTTATCAGCATAAGATTTTCTAGTACTAGGCCTTCTGGCTTCCAAAATGACATCCATCACAGATTTACTGAGAGGTGTTGTTTGGATAATTAAATGATCAGCCATGCTGCCAGGTTCAGAGTTTGGAGCTGAGTGTGCAGAATTTGATTGTTCTGCTGAGACAGTAGATGAGGTATTTGAGGCAAGTACCAAGAAGGGAGTTGAGACATATTCCTTAGAATTGGGTACCAGTGCTGGCGAGGCCAGTCTGGAGCAACTAGGATCATTTTTGTTTTTTCCTGTCTGACCTTTAGTAAGACCTTGGAGAGAAGAGACAGAGGGGGAAGGCACAGACTGATAGGTCTTTCCAACTGAAGGATAGGGCATCCACTTTCCATGCTTGTCTGTGATAAGTCCTTGTGCAGAATTTGTCCAGTTGATAATTCTGGGGAGAGGCAAATAGATCTATGTCTGGGCTCCCCCATTTCTGTGTTAACATGCTGAAGATTTGTGGATCCAATTTCAATTTGTGCGGGACCATAAGATTTCTGCTTAGGTCATCTGCCAGAGTATTTTGTTTTCCTGGCAGTAATTGAGCTTAAAGATGTGTTCGATAAGTCAAAGTTGTGTTCCACAATGCCATGGCTAGTCTGCAAAGGGGGTAGGAATGTGTACCCCCCTGCTTGTTTATGTACCACATAACCGTGGTGTTGTCTGTCTTTATCAGCAGTTGTCCTGGATGAAGTAAGTCCTTGAAAGCTGTCAGAGCATTCTGAACAGCTAGCATCTCTTTCTGGTTGATATGCAGATGCATTTGTTTTGGGCTCCATTTGCCATGAATGCATCTCCCCGCCAAGTGAGTCCCCCAAGCACAGTCTGATGCATCTGTAGTTAGGGTTTGGGTGGCAGGGGGTAAAGTGAATGACAGTCCCTTGTTTTGGTGACATGTCTCTGCCCACCAAAGAAACTCCTGTTGTAGGCAGGGAATGAGAGGAATCCTTGTTTCCAGACTGTGACAACGTTGACTCCATAAACTTTTTAGGTACCATTGAAGTTTCCTCATACGCAGTCTCACATATGGAATTAGCAGAATGAAGGATGCCATGAACCCCAAAGCCTGCAGAATTTGTCTTGCAGATAACTGGGTTTTTGTTGCCATTTGTTTGAAGTATGTTGTCAGTTGCCTTTGTTTGTCTGGCGTAAGGTAAGCCATCTGGGCAGTTGTATTCAAGTTTGCACCCAGGAATGTAATTATTTGAGAGGGTACCAGTTGGGATTTCTTTTCGTTTACTGTGTACCCTAGACATGTTAGAAGTCTTTTTACAAACACCAGATGTTGAAGAAGAGTGTCCTTGTCCTCTCCTTGAATGAGACAGTCATCCAGATAAGGATAAATTTGTATGCTTCTTTGTCTGCAGAATGCAATCACTGGTGCCAGGCACTTTGTAAAGACCCTGGGCACAGTAGATAAGCCAAAGGGCAGTGCAGAGAATTGGTAATGCAAAAAACCTGCCTTGAAGCGGAGGTATCTTCTGCATGATTCCCTTACTGGGATATGCAGGTATGCCTCTTAAGTCTAGAGTCACTAACCAAGTGTTCCTGCCCAGCATAGGCAGTAGCTGTTGTAAAGTCAGCATTTTGAATTTTGGAATGTCCAGGAACGTGTTCAAAATTGATAAGTCCAGTATTGGACGCCAGGCATAGTCTTTTCTGGGTACCAGGAAAAGCCTTGAATAAAACCCTTGTCCTTTCTCCTTTTCTGGTACTGGTTGAATAGTCCTCATATCAATGAGGGACATGACTTGTTTCTGAGCCTCTGCCCACTGATTTTGTGGCAGATCTTACCAACCGTTTGGAACTGGCAAAGTATGGAAATGAAATCTGTACCCCTGGAATTCTATGTTTAATACCCACTTGTCCTGGATAATTAACTGCCAATTCTGAGCATGAAGTGCTAATTTCCCCCCCAAGGGGGCTGACAAAAGATAAGTGCTTGGTGAAGGTAGAGGGAAGTCAATGAGACTGCGTACTGTAGGGCTGTGATTTGTTTCATTCAGATTTGGAGGTGGAAGCACCCTATTGCTTTGACCTGTAAGAACCCTGTGATTGGTATCTAGAGCCTTTTGAGCGCCTGGATTTGCCTTGAGTGGCTTTGTTGGACACAGGAAAGGACCAATTTTTAGTAGGCCAGTGCCTACTGAACCTGGGTGGCTGCACTTGTAAGAAATCTTTTACAGTTTGCATAGATTTAGCTTTGTCTTCCATTTTCTTTATTACCAAACAGAGTATTATGCTGCAAGGGGGCATCCAACAATTTAGCTTTAACATGATCAGGCAGATTTTGATCCTTGAGCCAGGCATGCCTTCTAATCACAGATCCAGTAACTGCGGCCCTGCAAGAGGCCTCCAAGGAATCAAAACTACATTGCAAAGTATGCTTTCCAACTTGTTCTGCTGAATGCAATAATTCCTGTAATTCTTTATTTTCCACACAATCAGAAATCAACATAATTTTCTGTTTCAATAAGCCCATAACATGCTGTTGATATTTAAGCATATGGAACTGGCAGTTTAAGGCCCTAATTGCCAAGGTTGCAGACGTATAAACCTTCTTTCCCCATCTATCCACCACCCTGGAATCTCTATCAGAGGGGCTAGGATTTTTGGCTGTAGAGGCCTTTACACCTCTGGGACCCTGTGAGATAGTCTCAGGATCAGCAGCAGGATTTTTGAATAGAAATTTGTGGGAGTCAGGAACCCTGTAATATCTGTCTGGCTTACTAGGAGCCGGAGGTAAGGAATCAGGAGCCATGCTTGATTCCGAAAACACATCATCAACAATGTCTAATACAGGAGGTATTGCCAAAGGCCTATGCTGAGGAAGAATAAGGAAATCCCTAAGCCTCTTTTTTAATTCAGAGAAATCCTGACTCTCCCCGTGAAAATGTTCCCTTAAAGTATGCAAGGATTCGCCAAAAGAGTAGTCCTCAGGAGGGGATGCAGATGGGATGGATTCTTCTGCATCAGAATCCTCATAGGGTGGAATAGAAAATTCCTGATCAGAAGAGGAATCAGAAGAAATGGAAACCTGATCTGAAGATTCATAATCAGTGCCCTGCCTAGGCCTCTTAATGGTTGGGGGGTGGGGGGGGGGTGGGAACCCCTGATCAAAGTAATTAAGTCCTCAGCCATTTTTGATCATCTGTTTTTTAGGCATAGGGCCTTGAGCACGTGGCTCATGCATCGTTTTTTTCGACATAGAAGATGTTTTTGATCTTGTTTTTGAGGCTGGCATCAGTTTTATATAAAAATGTTGAGGCCTGAAGACACCCTCAGAAGTCGGTGCCTGCTCAGCAGCTCCGGACCCATCCAAGGGAGAGACATCCGCGTGGTCTATACTCTGAGACTCTCGCGGCATACTGGACTCCGCATGGGTCTTGGTAGAGGCCTGTGACTCAAAAGTAGCGGGTATCAGAGGCTGCGAAAGCACTCACTGAGTACCGGCGAACCGGCGAGTGGCTTAGGAGAAGTTTCGTCATCGGTTTTGGACCTCGACGGTCTCTCTCTCTTTTTCTTTGCATTTTTTGTGAACTCCGGTAGTCGAATTGCTAATCAATGACATTTCAGGGTAATTAAATCTTGATCCAAAATATTTAGACGCAAAAATATACTGACTCTTAATAGTGTGTTGGTTAAATCTAGCACAAAACCGACAGCAAGGCACGTTATGATCTGGGCCTAGGCAAGGAATACAGTACAAATGAAAATCCTTACAAGGTATTTGCTTCCCACAAGTAAAGCAATTATTAACTTTTACTGACATCGGTAGGGAGCAAGAAAAAGTTTCCCTAACGGGGTACTTGGTTCTGAAACTCGAATGCGAAAATTTCAGGAGTCGGCTGACCGGCACTTGCGAACTGCTTCTGCTTCGAGCACCACGCGGCAAGAAAGACTGAATAAAATGGCGTCGCCTACATGTTTTATACCCCCGACGACCTGACGTCATGGAAGAGGAGACAGCAATCGACGCAGGACGCAAGACTTTGTTATTCAGGCCGACTGAGGGCAACCTGCCAGCAGATTACCCGAATGTAATGACTGCAACAGTGAAACACGAAGAACATCCTGGTGTTTTGCAAGTAAAAAAAAAACAGAAATATTTGGAGGAGAAAAAACATCCCTGAAGATACGAATGCCTGTTCTTAACAAGTACTTGTACATATCATTGCTGCCTGATTGCTAAGAAAGTAAAAGAAGATAATATCCACAGTAAAGTACTTCACTAAGCTGCTGTCGCTTACACACCTCTACCTTAATCCCTATCCTGTGAATGCACATCAATCTACTGCCATGTACACACCCGTCATTCCAATCCCTTTCTCAGTAATGGCCACGGCAATGTACTTCTATATGCTGCTGTCATGTACATGTGCTCCACCCAGATCACTGTCCCAGTAATGGCCAAAGTAATTCCAATCTGTTTCTGTAATTTGTACACCACCACCTTATTTCTGAAACAGAAAAATGCCTAGAGAAATGTAGCTCAATGTGCTGAAGTCATATAAATACCTTCTAACTTCATCACTAGTCTAGTAATGGCCAGAGTCGTGTATTTCAATTAGCTGTTTTTATTCAGAGTAAAACCTTCTCTACTCACAGTAACTGCAATTAGAAAAGAAAAAAACTGCTTACTTCCCAAAGCTGAGAATAAAAATAAGAAAACAAATGGAATTCAGACCACACTTAATTTACACCCCCCCCCCCCAGAAAGGTTATTGTAGCCATAGTGGCTCCAAAGAACTGGGTCTTTATATAGAAAACATGCACTTGGGCATGAGAAGAATAACAAATGGAAATGCAATGATCTAGTCATTCAGATAAAACCAGATTGTTTACAGGCTTCCCCTTCTAGGCAAAGGAAAGAAAGTACAGTTGTGTAAGATATACAAAAAGAAAACGCTGTATAATACAAAAAAAAATCCCAAGACAGCAAACTAGTCCAGAAGCCACCACCGTTCAAAACAAACTCAGCTCACAATGAGGTATCAAAATCCAACAGGTTTAATGACTCCACGAAAGAAAAGCACTAACGCCACAATAAGTTGCACAAACACGTTTTCATCGATAAAACGACTTCATCAAACAAATCCATGAATCATACTCCACTTTAAATACACAGTAAATTGACAATTAATTGCAGCAATAAAATAATCAAACAATCATACCTTAAAACTACTGGTTACATATTTAAAGCCACATACTGCTACTTATACATTGTAGGTATACCTTGAATAAAAATAACAATGTTTTACAATTATACTAAAAACTGTTAAGTAACAGATGATATGTTATGCAAAAAATGTTGTATTGGATATAAAACATTTCTTACAAAAACTAATAAATCAACTAAAAATCAACTAAAAACATTTTTTATGGTATAATATAAATTAAATTATATATTGTAACTTAGTATTTTAAAACCAAAATAGGTTTGTTTAATTAATTAATTGAATAATAAAAATATAAATTTTATATATATATATATATATATATATATATATATATATATATATATATATATATGTCGTAGTACTATTATATTCTTCCTGACTTGAGTTTAAGGTAAGGTACTATATAAATAGAGTCATTTAGACCCGGAAATTTGTTGGATTCTAAGAAAATCTGCCAAAAAGTCTCTCTATGGGCTAATCTAGCCTCCCAGGGTCCACCCCGAATATCCCTGGGAACAGATTCTATTACAAAAAACAAAAATCTGGCTCCCTCACATAAAAGTGAATGTCTGTACAGTGTGTTCTTGGTGTTATACCTGCCCATTTCGTATCGGTGTTCATATATACGGCGCTTTAACTGTCTTTCGGTTTTACCGATATAAAAAGGCTGACAGGACTGGCAGACTGACAGGTATACAACTCCTGTAGGGAGACAATTGGAATATTCCAAGGCCTTTATAACTCTGTTCCTACTCTCCAAATACACATGATCATTGTGGATTATATATTTACATGAAGTGCAGTGACCACATTTATAGGTCCCTTTTCTCTGTCTATACGTTCTTACTGTTTGGTCATTTTGTTCCAAAACCCTCGATGTTAAAACCTCTCCTAAAGACTGTTTTCAACCTTTTGCCCCTAAGATTACTCAGGTCAGTTAAATCTTGAAATTGTCGCCATTCTTTTTCTATAATGCTCCTGATATGTCCTGCATTAGCGCTATAGTCAGTAATAAAGGCAAAGTTGCTAGGAAAAACACCCCCAACATCTTAATGGGTTTGACTGTGGGCTTCACTGGTAACCCTACCTAATATAGGACCAAATCTACTGGTTCTAGCTGCCTCCACTTCCTCCCTTACAGATTGAATCATGCCAATAGGGTACCCCCTATCCAAAAACAAGGAAGTTATTTTGTCACATTCGTACCCAAATTGTAGATCATCTGAAGTCATACGGGAAATTCTAACCTATTGTCCTTTTAGAATTCCCCTTTTTTGAAATCTGGGGTGTGAACTTTGATAATGAACATAACTGTTAGAGAATGTAGGCTTCCTGTATATACAGGACTTGACGCCATCCCCATCTTTCGTGAGGGTCACGTCCAAGTAATTGACACTATTATAAGATATCTGATGGGTGAACTTCAAAAATGTAGTAGAGCCATTGATGTAAGTAATAAAATCATCTATACGATGGACAGGCCCAACCCAAAAAATACAAATGTCATCTAAAAACCTACAATAATGGTTCCAATAAATCGAAAATTCACTGTTAAAGACAAATTTCTTCTCCCATATAGATAATATTATGTCTGCATATATGGGAGCACAATTGGCTCCCATCGAGACACCGGAGATCTGTTGGAAATATTCTCCAGAAAAAAGAGAAAGTTATTATGTAGAACCAACCCCAAAAGTTCGGTTATCATGTGTACATCATTACCTGTAACACCTGGGCATGCCCATAAAGCTTCTTCCATCCATAATAAACCAATATCAGATGGAATAACTGAAAAAAGATCTACCACGTCTATGGTAAGAAATGTAACTTCAGTGTTGAAAAGATCTTTGGTCACCCCACGAAGAAAAGCCCATGAATCCTTGAGAATATAATCATGTCTCCCCCATAGTTGTTTAAGTTTCCAGTCCAAAAATTTTGAAATGTTATGTATTTTAGACCCTTGTGCCGCCACAATAGGTCTCATGGGTGGGTCTAATAGATTTTTATGAATCTTGGGCACGCCAAACAGGGTGGGTACTCTAGGATTCAAATTTTCAAGGTATGAAAAAATGTCCATCTCAATGACTTCCTGGTCTAGCAAATCTTTAATGGCCAAATCAATCTTTTTATATGATAAATTTATCTCATTAATAGAAGCCGAGGTGTATTTAGAGTAATCATGCAAGAGATTGTACATTTTAGCTTCATACAAATTCTGATCCATTAAAACTGTACCCCCACCCTTGTCCGGTTCCATAACCCTAATGGAAAAATTATGACTCAAATCCTGCAATAAAGAATTCTCTTCTGGGCTTAAATTGGCTACATGTTTAGCCTTGTTAAGTTCTTTTCTGAGTTGCTGCTCCATCCTATTTTCGAAATTCTTAGGTTGGGGGTGTAATGGGGGGTTAAATGTACTGGACTTTCTTAAATGTAAACTGGCAGCCCCTGAGATCTCCCCAAACAAATTTTCCAGATTTAACTTGCGTATGAGCAATTTCAAATCAAGAATAGTATGTGCTATACTGCTACATCTACTGGGGACAAACTTGAATCCTTTCATGAATAAGTCAAAACAATGGTCAGTAACCAGAAAACCACTGTAATTGTAAATGTAATAGTGATCTTTAGAATACATAAAAAATTCACCTATTTTAGTTTCTATAATGTTATTATTAACTACCATTCCTGTTTCCTGTTCTTTCTCCATCCCCTGTTTTGCCCCCGAGGAGACAACGCTGGTGGTGGGTGAACCCCCACTGATGGGTACCCCTGTTGGCGAATCCATTCTGACCTCTGGGGTAAAAAATCTACCTCATTCCCCTCCATTGGTTGTTGATTATCCAATAAATTCCAGCCCCCTCTTGCCTATTGTCTATATCCCTAACTGCAGTTAACCCTATTAGCAAAATCAAGAGCTATGTAGTTCTTGAGAAATTTCTCATGACTCTTAACTGACTAAACCGAGCACAATAAAGACAACTGTGTAAATCATGCTGCTGACAAAAAAAACAAGAAAAAAAGTAAAAATGGTAATCTTTTGAGGGGGGGGTCTGCTTCGCACACTTAATACATTTAACTTTTCAAGCGCAGTTCCAGATAACTAAATAATCAAATTAAAGGACAATATCAGGTAAGGGTACTTTCAGGGATTTTTCCCCACTGCAGTACTTAGCTGAAATCCTCCAAACAGACCACCAGAAAGGAATAACAGTACAGACAAATCATGCACTTTCTCATACTGCAGCAAGAAAGAACATAACATGGAGTTGGCCAGTGCCAATGTCCCTATTACAGTAGTAATGCCCTAACATCTAAGTGGGAGGGGAGTCGGACAAAGTTAGGAGGGCCAAAATACGGCTATGTAAATCAAGTTGGCTATTGGGTTATTCCATGATGGAATCCCAGCAGTGATTGCAACAGTAAGTAGTACTGCAACGGTATGCAGTTAAACGCTGAAGTTAATCATCATCCTTCAACTACATTATCAAAAGAGCAACAGGCTTTTCTCTGCAGAAGAAAACTGAGTTGCCTAACCTTCTGGCTAGTGTTTATTGGGCTAGTACCTTTCTCCTTCTAACTTAAGTAAATAACCTGAACAAATAGTCTGTTACTTTGGAGCTCCTCCTTTCTCATGGTGGGACAGACCCGAAACTGCCAGTGCACATCTAGAATTTGAACATTTATTCGACCCCAGTCTGAGCCTCCTTAAAGACTACGGTGTGAATGTAATGCACATGTAACGCTGGAAAACCACAGCAGAAAAAATTAAAGTGTTAATCCTCAGGGAAATCCCATCACCATGAAAGACTTTACATAAGAGTCTAATGACTTCTGAAAGTGATAAATGGCAGAACAGTGCCTCTATCAAAGACTATCTCTCTCTCTATCTCTCTCTCTCTCTATATATATATATATATATATATATATATATATATATATATATATATATATATATATATGTGTATATATTACATAGCTATTATATACATCTACATATAAGGTAGGCTTGAAAGAAGAATGCAACACTGCAGTCCTTGGGTAAAGTGGCTGGATTCCCGATTGTGAGTTCCAAATGAAGGACCACATTTAAAACAGATTCTTTAATAAACACTTGCCATAGATGTATTATCCTGCCTTAATCAAATGGCAATTTTGACCCATATCAAAACAGGTATCCAAGACAAATCAAAATGTCCTGAATGCTACTGGGGTAAAGTACCTTAAGCCAGATAGAAATGTACTTTTGTGCAACACTGTAAAGTATTACAAGACTTTTGGGATGGTAACCTTTTGAAATGTCAGAATTCACAATTCTGAGTCCCAGAATGTGGAGAATGAATGACCAGTAATCTAGACACACATGTACTAAGTCTGAGACTGCCATCTCTATGAACAGAATTTTCTTTTTTCTCTAAGGTATGGCAATCGCAGAGTTGGTATATATTTGTTTATAAAAGTATGGGGAGGTAGCTTGCCCCCCCCCCCACACACAAAATACAAATTTAAAGTACTTTTAATATACATTTTTCTGTATTTTAGTCTTTCCTTTCATGGTTTCGGGACTTGGTACTGCAAGTCCTGACATCTTAATTGGAAGCCTTTTGAGCTGCTATCCAAGATATCTTATGAAAGGCTTGGAAGAACAAAATCTGAAGAGCTAAGTACTGCAGTACAGATAAAATTAAAGAATCACCACTACACCCTACACGCACGCACACACACACCCTACATACACACACACACACACACACACACACAAAACAATGCTTCTGGGCTGAAAACAAGTTATCTGTGGTCACCATGCTGAAAGAAGGATTTTCCTGGGGTGCTCCAAACAGCACTTCACAGACGACAATGAAGCATGAAGCAGTGGGAGAAAAGGGCATTATATAGTAATACCAAATATTCCCAAGCCCCCCCATAAAAAACAGAGGAAACAAATCACCACTTTATGGTCTTGTTAAATTCCACTCTCCACAGTGGGAGATGGTTAAAGCACTGTCCACATCAAGGTATCTTCAAGCATTTGATCCTTGCTGCTTTAAAAGAAATAAATGTGGGTACTCAGTAGCCATAAGATGACAGTGCCTGGCCAGATAGATTTTTTCCAAGTCAACACATGTTCCTCTATGCAATAAGAGGAGATCATTTCCCTCTGTAACCAATAAGGGTATCTTGAGGCATACAAGGCTCTCCCCCTTCCACTGAGCATTCCTCTGTTTTGAACAAGAGGCGAAAAGTAAAAGTATACCTGGATCACTAGTCAGTAGCTTTACTGTAAGACAAGCCTGTACTAAACAGGTAACTGTGTGTATACATGCTGATGGCATCTTATTAGCTAAGGGACACTTAGCACAAGTTAAGCAATGTCCCTAGGGTACTGTTACTATCTGTCCTGAAAGAAATGCATCACCTCTCCAAGACTTGATGTTTAGAACTAACAAATAAAGGTTTTGTCAGCTGAATGGAAATGAATGCCATTTACAAAGCCAAGTGGATACAGTTTACTCCACTTCATAAAAGCCACATATAAGTGCACAGTAGCGCATGGAGCTCCCTGATTATGTTAAAGCAGCTAAATTATTTAGAAGTTATGTACTTACCATAATTAGGTATCTGTGTTATCCATTTTCATTCCTCCTCAGTAATGGATCTCGGATCCGGTATCTGATCCAACTCAGCTGCTTTCCGAGACTTTAAGATAAAAGTCTCAAGCTCCTGCCTCTACTCATAATGCACTGTACCTCAACTCCCCAAATCGAGTGTATTGCCCTATAACTGAAAGGGTTACCACAACTAAAGAGAGAAAAGTATCTGAGGCTCAAACCTGGAACCCGTGAGATCTCAAATCTTCAAAGCACTTCACAAAGCACCAGGCCGATGGATTGATGAGAGAGACATGAGGAGGAATGAAAATGGACAACACAGATACCTAGTTATGGTAAGTACACAACTTCTAAATCTGATGTCTTTTTCATTTCTCCTCACTAATGGGTCAGTCCCCCAGCTACGTAAACTCTAGGTGGCCCTTAAGGAAGATGTGCCAGAGCATGGTGGAGCAATAAGATGCCCTGTTTCTAGAAACAATATCAGACTTATAATGTGAAACAAAGGCATGAGTCTTGGACCAAGTGGCTGCAGCACACACTCTTCATCAATTGAGGCTCTGGAAGAGAAGGTGGATGAAGTAGCCACAGCCCTGGTGGAATGAGCTTTGGGAGATCAGGGCAAGTCTATACTTAAATGAATGAAATGCACCTATTACCCAATTAGCTAAAGTGAATCTCGAAACTGCTTGCCCTGACTGGCTTGCTGAGAAGGAGACAAACAGCTGATTAGGACTTTCTACGACTTTTTGTTCTGTGGTGGTAGAAACGTAATTGCCTGTGAACATCTAAAAGATGTAAAAGATATTCACCTTTGTGCAAAAAGTTGGGGAAGAAAATTGGTAACCGAATGGATTGGTTAATGTTGGACTCCGTGGCTTCCTTACGCATGAAAGATGGATTTGTTCTTAAGGATGCTCTATCTTTATGAAAAAATGATGCAAAGAGGTTTGGCTGACAATGCTTGAAGCTCACGATATTCTCTTAGTTGAATTAATAGCTACCAAAAAGATCATTTCCAAGAAAGAAATTTCATGTCACAAAACTCTGCTGATTCAAAGGGCTGCTGGGTAAGGCCTTGCAGTACCACCATGAGATCCCAAGGGGGAGAAGGATCGTTTACTGGAGGTTTAAGATGAAAAACTCCCTTCATGAAAGCCTTATATAATTTGGAAGAAAAAAAGAGATGAGTTTCTCATCCCAGTATGAAAATTGGATATGGCAGCCAGTTGGAGTGATGGTGGAGAAACTAGGTCCTTCTTGAAAAGCAGTGCTGAGAAAAAGGAGAACTGATGCTGTGGATGTTGAAAAAGGAGCAATAGTTTCCTTTGACGCCAAATACAGAATCTTTTCTATTTGCTATTGTAGGCCTTTTTAGTGGAAGCCCTCTGAGAGGCAAGGATAATGTCACGGAAGAAGGGGGCAAGCCTGGACTTTTCTCCAATTCCAGTAATTGTAAGAACCATGCAGTCAGCTTTAGGGTGTGAAGACTGGGAAGCTGTCTGACGGGTGAGATATGAGATCCTGTATGGGATCCAGAATCCAAAGCGGATACTTGAGGGGAGACCAAAGAATAGATGTCCGATGGGTATGCATCTGCAGTCATCACATATGGGTTGTCCTGCCTTAGGCAACCCTTCGGTCGGCCGGATTCCAAAGCCTGGGTCCGGCGTCGGCTGATGCCGCACTTTCCCCGACATCAGAGCGCCTGGGGTATAAAAGCATCAGCAGACGCCATCTTCCTCAGTTTTTCTTGCCCCAGATGCCAGTTGCCCTCTAAGGAAGGCTAAATTTGGAGAGATGCATTTAAAAATCCAAACATGCACAATAATATAAAAACAAATACACCATAATAGATCCCCCCAGCTAGCTATAAGAGGGGTAAGTACCCAAGAAATACCACAGAGGGGAAGGAGGGAGGGTAAACTTGACTGCAGATGCATACCTATCGGACATCTACATTTATGGTAGGTACAAAACTGTACTATGTCCTTCAAGGATGCATCTGCAGTCATCACATATGGGTAGAATACCATAGCCAATCTGGGGTGGAGGAACTATGTAAAGGATGGTGTAGCTAAAATGCCCTGCAGGACTGCCGTAGCAAAGCCTGCTCTGGATCTGGAATATAAAGGTAAATTGTAATGCTTGGCAAATGTATGCATGGAGCTCCATGTAGCAGCTTCTAAAATGTCCTTGGTAGCCACCCCTCTTAAGAAGGCTGTGGAGGTGGCTGTGGCTCTCGTGGAATGAGGTCTAATGTTAGCTGGCACAGTTTTTCCATGAAAGGAGTAACAAAAACGAATGCAATTCCCTATCCATTTTGAAATTGTCTGTTTGGAAATTGCTTTTCCTTGCGTACTAGCAGCATATGCTACCAACAGCTGGTCAGTTTTTCTGTAACCTTTAGTTCTGTCCAAGTAATAGCGCAACTGTCTGTGTATGTCCAGGGTGTGCAGAAGTTTCTCCCCTTTGTTTTGTGGGTTTGGAAAGAAGGTAGGCAAGGGAATAGCTTGATTTAATGAAACCCTGGACACTACCTGTGGCATAAATGTAGGATTGGTTCTCAATGAAACTCTGTCCTGATGAAAAATAAGGAATGGCTGTAGTGCCATAAGGGCCTGTAACTCAGATACTATTCTTGCTGAGGTTATGGCCAGAAGGAAAGCAGTCTTCCAAGACAGGAACTGTAGTTCTGCAGATGCTGCTGGTTCAAAGGGAGGCAGTGTTAGCTTTTCCAACACGAAGTTAAGGTCCCAAGTAGGTAGAGGTGGTTTCCTTGGAGGATTGATGTTTTTGATTCCTCTTAGAAACTGTCTTAGGAGAGGATGAGAGAAGACAGGTGATCAGTATTGTACTCTGCTGAAATTGCTGAAGCATGAATTTTAATGGAAGAGTAAGACAGACCATTGTGGAACATTTCTGCCAAGTATTCCAGGATATGTACCATGTTCATCACTGTCGCATCTAGGCCCTTTGTGGTGTTCCAAATGTGAAATCTTTTCCATCTTGCTGAATATGCCTTTCTTGTGGAAGGCCGGCGAGCTTCCATAATTATATCTTTCACTCTCTGGGATAGCTTGTCCTGAGGAGGGGTCAAGGTATTTTCCAGGCTGTTAGTTGCAAGGTTTTCAGGTTGGAATGCAGAGTTTTGTAATTATGCTGTGTCAGTAGAAGTGGCCATAGAGGAAGAGGCCATGGTTGCGTGCGTGACAGGCTCTAACAGTGGGTACCAGTGCTGTTTTGGCCAGTCCGGAGCTATCAAAATCACTTTTGGCTGCTCTGTCCTGATCTTCAGTAAAACCTTGGTCATTAATGGGAGAGGTGGAAATGCATACACTGTTAGAGTTCTCCAGCTTTCCATGCTTGTGGGTGGTATGTCCTTGAGCAGAATTTCTTCAGTTGATGATTGTGGGGGGAGGCAAAAAGATCCAAGTCCGGCCTCCCCCATGATTGTGTTATCTGTAGAAAGATGTCTGGGTGCAGCATCCATTCATGTGCATCCATGATATTTCTGCTTAAGCTGTCCGCCAGTATATTGTCTTTCCCTGGCACAAACTGGGATTGTAGCTGTATATTGAGTTTCAAGGAAAGTTCCCATAGATTCATTGCCAGCCTGCAAAGAGGATAGGAATGGGTGCCTCCTTGCTTGTTTATGTACCACATAACCGTGGTGTTGTCTGTCCTTATTAGCAGATGACCATGATGCAGAAAGGGTTTGAAGGCTTCGACTGCATGTATCACTGCCAGCATTTCCTTTTGGTTTATGTGCATGCGTAGCTCTTTTTGTGACCATAAACCTTGAATGCATCTGCCCTCCATGTGAGCTCCCCATCCGTGGTCTGAAGCGTCTGTTGTAATGGTTTGGCTGGCTATTGGTTTGCTGAAAGGCAGACCCCTGTTTGACTGGCTTGCTTGAGCCCACCACAGAAATTCCTTTTGAAGGCATGGAATGAGTGGTATCAAAGCTTCCAGGCTGTGACTGTGCTGAGTCCATAAACTCCTTAGGTACCATTGTAGTTTCCTCATTAGCAGTCTTGCTTGCGGAATCAGAAGGATGCAAGAAGCCATGTAACCCAGGGCCTGCAGGATTTTCCTTGCAGTCAGCTGGGTTTGTCTTGTCAGATTTTTGAAGTAATCTGGTAGTTGATTTTGTTTTTCTTCTGTGAGGAAGGTCATTTGGGTGGTTGTATCTAGATCTGCACCCAGAAAAGTTATTCTTTGGGATGGAACAAGTCTTGACTTGTGAAAGTTGACTGTGTATCCCAAGGCCTGAAGTAGGTGGATGGCATAATTCAAGTGTTTTACCAAAGTTTGTTGGCTGTCCGCTTGTATAAGGCAGTCGTCCAGATATGGGTATATTTGAATCCCCTGAAGTCTGCAGTGTGCAATTACTGTTGCCAGGCATTTCGTGAATACTCTGGGTGCAGTAGATAAGCCAAAGGGCAATGCTGAGAATTGATAATGCTCTGACCCTGCAAGAAATCTGAGGTGTCTTCTGCAACTTTGTCTGATAGGGACATGCAGGTATGCATCCTTGAGGTCTAGAGTTACCAGCCAAGACCCCTTGCCCAGCATGGGAAGGAGCTGCTGTAGAGTCAGCATTTTGAACTTTGGCACAATAAGATAAGTATTCAGTGCGGACAAGTCGAGAATAGGCCTCCATTGTTTTTCTTTTCTTGGAACAAGGAATGGTCTGGAATAAAATCCTTGGCCTTGTTCTGAGAGAGGAACCTTTTCTATAGTTTTCATTTGCATTAAGCTGGAAATTTGTTTCAAAGCCTCTGCCCTTTGATTCGGTGGCAGGTCTGGCATGCCCTTTCTTTTTGGTAATGTGTGGAAATGAAACCTGTATCCTTTGTCTATTATTTGCAGTGTCCATTTGTCCCTTGTAATACTGTGCCAATTTTCTGAGAATAAAGAAAGCTTTCCGCCCAAAGGTGCTTCCAATTGAGCCCTGGTTGGCGGTGTCAAAGTAAAGTCATTGAGCCTGTCCTTGTGCAGCAGTCGAAGGTCCTGCATTACCTCTCTGGTTGGGAGGCTGCCATTGACATCCTCTGTAGGAGCCTCTAGCTTGCCCTCTACCTCTGGCATGCCTGTTCTTGCCTCTCTGAAACTTCTCTGTGTCTGGAAAGGACCAATTCTTGGAAGGCCAATTCCTGCCGAATCTTGGTGGTTGTACTTGGAGAAAATCCTTGACTGTTTGTACGGATTTTGCCTTTTCTTCAAATTTCTTTAGGACCTCCTGAGCCGTGGAGCCAAATAACTTTTGCTTTTCCAGAGGAGCATCCAGCAGCTTTGCTTTAACATGGTCTGGCAGAGATTGTTCCTTCAGCCAAGCATGCCTACGTATGACTGCGCCAGTCATAGCTGACCTACATGAAGCTTCCAATGCATCATAACCACATTGCAAGAAATGGTTGCTAACCTGTTGTGAGTTATGTACCAGATCCTGAAGTGACTTGCGGTCTAGGGGGTCAGTTGAAGACAGTTTTTATGCAATTCATCTAACAAATACTCTTGGTACTGTATCATATGAAATTGACAATTTAATGCCCTCATAGAAAGAGTAGCAGAAGTATACACTTTTTTACCCCATCTCTCTAAAGCTCTGGACTCCCTTTCAGAGGGGAGAGGATTTTTAGCAGTGGCAGCTGCAACCCCTTTAGGGCCCTGGGAAATAGTTTCTGGATCAGCAGAGTGGGCCTTGTAAAGGTAAAGATGTGAGTCCGGGACCCTGTAGTACCTATCGGGTTTGGCAGGAGCCGGAGGAAGAGAATCAGGGGTTGTGCTAGAGTCAGAGTACACATCATCAATGACATTCAAAACAGGAGGAATAGCTAAAGGCCTATGCTGAGGCAAATGTAAAAAGGTCCTTAATCTTTTCCTGGAATCAGAGAATTCCTGGCCCTGCCATTGGAAATGCTCTCTCATGGTGTGTAGTGTCTCCCCAAAAGAAAACTCTTCAGGAGGGGAGGCCGAGGGAATAGATTCCTCTGCATCAGAATCCTCGTAGGCTGAAAAAGCCTCCTCCTGGTGGTCCGAGTAGAGCCATCAGAGTCCTCATCTGAGGAGTGGGGATCAGAGGGCTCAACCCTGGGCCTTTTGTCTGGAGGAGGTTGAGAGCCCCTGTCTGGATGAGATTGAGAGCCCCTGATTAAGGAGATAAGATCCTCTGCTAAGCTTAGAATCTGTGAACCAGTAGAGGGTCCCTGAGGGATAACCTTGGGAGGCAAAGCTTTTGAGAGTTTAGCAGCTTTAGCCCTGGAGAATGCCTTAATGGACTTGGATGCAGGAGGCCTGGCTGCACCACGTGCTGGTGTAGATTTGTCTAAAGGAATGGTGTCGGAAGGTTCCAGGACACCAGTTTCTGTTGGAAATTCTATAACAGACTCAGCCAGGGCCTCCGGGACCGAGGTAGTCGGTAGAGCGGTTTCGGTAATTGGAAGTACCAAGGACTCGGTTTCAGCCGAGATCGAGACACTCGCGGTAGGCCTGGCCGTGGTTCCAGCCGAAACCGCGGCCCGCGTGTGTCGGTCCTTGTCCTTCCGTTTCTTAACTAAATGTGAAGTCAGAGTCTCCGACGGCATCTTATACGAAAAACTAGCCCCAAAAAATTCCTCTGCAAACTCCGCCCGACGTCTAAGAGTGCGTCGGTTGAAGGAAGCACAGGCTGAACAGGCCGAGACGTCATGGTCTGGGCCTAGACAGGGTAAGAGTGGAAATCCTTATGAGGTATTTGTTTCCCACAAGTTAAACAATTATTAACTTTATCTGACATCGGCTGAGGCAAGAAAGAGTCCCCAATGGGGTACTTAGCTTTTTGAAGTCTTCGGTAGCTGAATTACAGGAGCTGGCCGACCGGCAATTGCGAACTGCTTCCACTTCGGGCACCATGCGGCAAGAAAGACTGAGGAAGATGGCGTCGGCTGATGCTTTTATACCCCAGGTGCTCTGACGTCGGGGAAAGTGCGACATCAGCCGACGCCGGACCCAGGCTTTGGAATCCGGCCGACCGAAGGGCTGCCTGAGGCAGGACAACCCATATGTGATGACTGCAGATGCATCCTTGAAGGACATCGACACCTGACGAGGCCAGAAAGGGGCACTGGGGATTAAGTGAGTCTTCAACCTGCTGGCTTTCTATAGAGCTTTCGGGATCAACAGTAGTGTGGGGTAAGCATAAGAGAGACCCGGGGACAATCGTGGACTAGAGCCTTCCCTTGGTGATTGATCAGAGCAAAATACTTGTTGCATTTGAAGTTCAGGGGAGAGACAAAAAGTTCACAACAAACTTGGCCTCAACGGCTGACCACCTTGTTTACTGCTGTCTGGTTGAGGGACCATTTGTGAGGGGTTAAAATGGGCCTGCTGTGGCTGTCTGCTAGAATGTTGGTTACCCCCAGAATGTTTGTTGCAATCAGAAAATGGTCTGAAGATATTGCCCATTCCCAAACTCTCATGGCCTCCCTACACAGCAGGTAAGAATGGGCTCCTCCTTGTTTGCTAATGTTTCAGACTACTGACTTGTTCCCTGTGTGAAACGCTACTGTCCCTAGAGGGAGAACATCCTGGGAGGCTTGCAGTGTAAGATGGACTTGCTCTCATCTCTAGGACACTCATATGCAGTTTGTTCTCTGCAGGCGACCACATGCCTTGGACTAGCTATGGTGGGGAGAAGAGTCTGCCCACGGACAGGTCGTGTGATTGCAGCCACCACTGTAGATGATTTCTGCAGACTGGAGACAGTTTTATGGGCGTAGACAGCAAGTAATAAAGAATGGGCCACTGAACTGCTACATCCACTGGAGAACTCTCATAAAGAACCGTGCTAAGGGGGACTAGAAAAACTGCAGTTGACATTGACCCCAGAGCCCATAGAACCAACTTCGTCGGTGGATGCAGGAGACCTAATAAATCCTGAATGCGTTGTTTCAGAGATAAAATGCGATGTATCGGCAAGGAGGTCACTTGTGTTGTTGAATCCAGTTGTGTTCCTATAAACTCTGCGTTCTGAATAGGTGTCAAGTTCAATTTTGGTAGGTTTATTGTAATGCCCATGTGGTTGAAGATTCTCACTAGGTAGTCTCTTGACTATCAGAAGATGCCTTATTGGTACAGTAAGGAGCCAATTGTCTAGCTATGAAAACACTTGGAACCCCTTTAGCCTCAGGTGAGCAGCTACAACTGCCAAACATCTGGTAAACACCCAGAGGGTTGTGGTGAGTTCAAAGGGCAGCTCTCTGAACTGGTAATAAACTGGCTCCCAGCTAAAAGTGCAAATGACTTCTGGAGTGCCTGATATGACAGGACACATCCTGAAGATCCAAGGAGCACATCCAATCGTCCTTGCGCAAAAGTGGCAGAATGGACTGAACCATAATCATTCAGAACTTTGATTTCCTGAAGAAATGATTCAAGTTGCTGAGATCCAGAATAGGTCTCAGGTCCCTGTCTTTTCTGGCACTAAAAGAAGCAAGAATAAGTTCTGAATCCTCTTTGTTCGCTTGAGACCTCTTAGATGACAAAGTTTTTGAATTTCTCATACTGCATCCTTCCTCTGACTGGGTAAAATGTTGGGAAGTTTCTTTCTTGGACTTGGAAGAGTTAGAGAAAAGGGAATGTAGCAGGCTCTGTATATTATATTTAACACCCAGATATTGTTTGTTATACTTGTCCAGGCATCTAGATGCAAGGACAGACAACCTCTGATTGCCTCCAGAGATGGACAGTCGGGCAGTGCTTCAGGAGTGCTGAAAGGGCCTATCAGGGGAAAGGTTCCCTGCAGTCCTGATTCTGTGGGCCCCCCTGCATCTGGGGTGGTGCCTGCTGTTGAAACCTCCCCCTATGCCTCTAGAGAAAGTATCCCCATGCAGGTCCTGAAAAGAGCCTTACGACTTCCTGAACCAAGTCTTCTTCCCTCCTCTTTGGTTCCTGGAGGAGGCTTTCCGAGGAGTAGAAAACTTGATCCCCATGTCTGCAGCTTACTCGCTGCAGGTTAATGAGTCTTTCACAGAAGGTCCAAACAAGAAGAACCCATTGAAGGGGGCATTAATGAATGACACTAAGAGGTCAGCAAAGTCGCAAAGCCACAGCCAGGCATGTCTCCTGATGGATATGCCTGTACTGGCTGCTCGTGAGGTGTCTTCCACAGCATCCGAAATTAACCTCATCGAGGAAGTAGTGAGGGTAGAAAGAGTAGCCAGCTGCTGAGAGACCTTTTTCAAGTCCTCCTCTAACAAGATCTCAGCAAGAGAGTTTGATAATTTGCTAACCAGGTCTCTGCAAATGGGTGAAGTGTGCCAAATAGTTCAATGACCTCAGTGTGAATGCAGCTGAAGCATAAATGCGCTTTCCATGTCTGTCCAACGCTAGACTTCCTGTTAGATGGATGGACTGTGGAGCTTTGCTCTGCTACCTCCTTTTTAGTGACTGCTGCGACAACAATGGCATCTACAGGAATTACTTCACTCCAATGTATATTATCTGATGGCGGACTTGGGAACCTGTCAGGGTGCTTGGGGATAGGCTCAACTGTGTCCTGTTTTTCCAGAGCCAGCAGGAGACTAGGTCAATCAGCTCATCTGCTGGGGGAGTCACCCAGAACATAGACAGGACCAACCTGAAAGCTTTTGGGAACACAGATTTCTCAGGAGGAGGAGGTTGGGCAGACCATCCATCTTTCTGTCACAGAAGTTCTAGAATGTCTCCAAAGAAGACATCCTCAGGTGGTGATCGGGGATATCTTTCTCCCTCATTGAAATCGGGCGTCCTCTGTGAGGAACTACATAGTGGAGTCGAAGTACCTCCTCCTACACTTTTTTGTTTAAGGAACCTTCTTCATAGGGTGTTCTAGGAAGGTATCAGAAAATGGGGAAACTCCCTGAAGGAGGGAAGTAGTCTGGAGGCTCCTCGGGACAGAATGACCTAGGACAGGAATGACAGGCTCAGTGCTTAGATACGATGAAGGATGGGGCAGACCCTGGCTGTGAAGAAACGACTCTCTAAACCTACAGGAAAGCCCTTTCTCCAACCTGGAAGGCTGACAGGCCCGGGATGCCTCTCCCTCTTCCTTGGAACCAAAGTCACAGGAGGGGAGAAAGCAGAACCACCCATGGATCTGAGGCCTCCAGACAGAATCAGACTGGAGCTGTAAAAAGGCTGAAGCCCTGAGGGGAAGCGACAGATCCAACAAAGTCAAAGCCAAAGACAACACCTTGCAGTCGGCGCTGACATCTCTGATCTGGGAGCTACTCTGATCTGACAAAAATGGAGCACTGCTGGTCAGGGATATAGTCAGAGTGGAGGAAGGAAGCTTCCTCGGGTATGACATCAACTCTCTATGGTACCCAGGCTCCTGAGATTGCAAAACTAGGGGTTGGACTGGAAAAGGAGTCTGTATGGAGGGATGAAGAGCACCCACAGATCCCAGATGAAACAGAGGTAGTAAGACCCCCATCTCGATCTGCGCCCTGAGGAACTTCTGGATCATTTTGTCCATCTCGGCCTCAGTGAAGCTTCAGGAAGACCTGGAAGAAGCCAAGGAAGCATGTCTTGACTTGGATAGGGTTTGAACGACGTTTGAGTAGAGAGCTGGGGATACCAGCTCCACCTGGAAGGCCAATGTCAGGCTCCTACTGACTGGATCCAAAGCCCTGGTACTTGATGAGGAGATACCAGGAATGGGGGATCCTGATATCACAATAGGATCCATAGTAGTCTTAGAGGTGCTTGGAGCAGAGGAAGATGAATCCGACAAATCCCTCCGAACCAACGCTTGCCTCAAAACTGTGGGAGCCGCAGTTGACTAATCTGAAGAAATCTTCAGATCCAAAGATTTTCTGGAGGTACTTGGATCTGATGCCAATTTATCAGAGACCTTAGAATTTTTTCTACCATGCTCCGAGGACTCCCCAGAGGAGGATGAGAGGGAGTGCTTGGAACCAGCATGTTTAAGTGGGATCTGAGCCCCAGAAGTGGGGGACACAGGCAACAAGCCCTTGAAAATGAGCTTGTTCCTGCAGTCGGCTAAATCTTGGGGACTGAAAGACGCACACGCATCACACCCCACATCTAGATGACCTGGCCCTATACAATATACGCACTTCTTCTGGGCATCCAAATTACGATCTTGTGCCCACAAGAACTGCATCTCTTGAACCCAGCTGGTTTCTCAGACACTATTACAGACAGCAGCACACACACAGTAATAATACAAAAACCAAATACAGTTAACAAAAGTCAAACAACTATAAAAACTAAGTAACAGATAACCCGGAAAACTTTTTTTTTTTTCGATAGTAGAGTGCCAATGGCACAGAAGAAGAAACGGAAAACTCTTAATCCCTAATGCTTTGAGAACTATAAGAGGGAGGTAAAATAGAGAGGAATAAAGAATTAAAGCCTCTTAACAACTGTTCATAAAGGAATTTACACTTATCTCTCAAGACCACATCTGTAAGCAATGTGCAGTAAATGAGATCTATCAGAAGCCTTGTATATCGCATGGCTTGAACCCAGGATTGCATAGCTAACTTGCATAAATAAGAGTGTCCCCCCCAACATTTGTTTATGTAACACATCACTGTGTTGTTGTCTGTTATCAACTTCATTGTCCCTAGCACCTAGAAAGGGTTGAGCGATTTCATATTATAAATGACAGCTAATATGTTTTAATGTTTATGTGTGGGTTTCTCAGAGTTTCATGAGCTCTTCATGTTGAGGTCTAAGTTGTGAGCACGTCAAGCCACAATGGATGCATCTGTGCACAGAGTCTGTTTTATGAACTGGTGGCTTAAAGAAAATATCCTCATTCCTTTGAATCTCATTCACCCATCAGCCTAGTCTCCCTTTTGAAAAAGGTAACACTGGGATAATTTTCTCTAGTGGTTTTGACCGTTGGTCACAAGCGTTCCTTTATAACAAATATAATTTTCAGAAGTAGTCTGATTATTAGGACCATTATTTTTTTTTTTTTTTACTTCCCTTTCCCTTACTGACTCAATGGCCATTAAATTCCACTACTTCTCCCTGCTGCCCCACATAGCCCATTCTTTTCTCCAGCAGTAAATTGACAAGTGGCAGAGATAAGAGTCGCCAAACATCTTAGGCCACAGGTCTTTGTAACTTTAAGACCATAATTCCTCTGTGCATGCCCATCTCTTAACACCTCCAGGTCTGGCATGCAGTTGGCTTCAGCAAGGTTGTTTCGCTCATTTCTGTGGATGACAAAACCCTACAAGACAGCTCTGCCTCCTCTCAACAAAGCCAGCGCTCCCACTGGAAATCTCCACCAGGGATTCCATAATGGGAACAAGTGCTCATACATGCACCCCACTACCCTTACTTAAAAGGGGTCAGCTGGTAAAAGACATGTTACTCTGCCTTTTTCTCCACTCCAGCAAGTGCCCAAGTTGCAATCTGCACTCAAATAACCTGAGACACATTCTGGTCTTTATTCCTCTACATCAACAGAGACTGCTAAAGGGCCAATAGAATGGTATGTGCCATGGTGCCTAGGATCTTCATGGTATGTGTGGCATTCCACTTTGCAGGTCTACCATAATTTGTAAGAAGGCAGACAGAGCCTCCACCTTCTCTAGAAGAGAAGGACACTGCAGGAATTCTTTTTCAGGACTATCCTTAGGAAGAGGATCTTCTGAGCTGGGCTCAGGTTGGACTTTGGGTAGGTGAGATTGAAACCTAAACTGTGTGGGCAACCTAAGGCCTGCTTGTATACTATCCAAGGACTGTTCATGGATAAGACAAGCGTGTGGGTAGGGATAAATGTAGGTGTTCTTGGTTCTGCAGTGTGCTATCACTGAGGCCAAGCATTTGATGAATACCCTGAGAGCAGTGAATAAACCAAATGGCAATGATGTAAAGATTTTTATATGATGGCAGGCATCCTTGAGGTTAAGTGTAACTGTGAGTGCTTGTTGGTTTAGAATTAACAGCACAACTTGCAAAGTCAGTAAGCATTTTGAATTTTGTCATCCTCATATACTTGTTTAGTTTTGAATTGTTTAGAATAGGTATCGAGATGGAGCCTTAAATAGAACCCTCTTCCTTCATGTTCTGCAAGCACGGCATCTATGGTACCTTGGCCAAAACTTTCCACAAAGATAGACTTTACTAGGTGTTCCTGACCTTTTGGTACTGACTGAATACCATTCCTCTGTGGCCTGGCCATGAACTGGAGCTTGTATCCTCTGTAGACCATGCTGGGAACTCACTGACCTGTGGTATGGAAAACCACTGTTTGATACAAAATGTGAATCGGTCTCCTATCCTGCGATTTTGTAGGAAAAGTGGGCTGGGGGTTCAAGGCAGACTTTTTGAGGTTTTCTTTTTTTTGGGGGGGGTGATATAATTATATCGGGCCCCTGTCGATGGTGAACCCCAACCCTAACCTCAGTCTTTTTTTCGGGGTATCATTTTCTTTTATGGGCGAGCTTTCTACCTTTGGCTCATTTGCCCTTGACTTGCCGCTAGTAGAAGGGTTCTTAATTAACAAGGTACTTCCTATTATATTTGGTAGAAGAGCAGGGTACATTTGACCCAGTGACTCCATGGTTTTCCACCAGTGTTCAGTAAGCTGGAGAAAATTATACACTTGGGGTCCAAAGAACAGTTCCTTATGAAGGGGTATATTGACAACCTGTGGTCGCATCTTGACAGTGACTGGGTCCTCAGCTTATAATGTTTCCTTATCACTAACCTCTGTAGCAGCAGAAGCATTAGACCTTCATGTCAGAGGATGTTTACTCAGTGGCAATCAAGTCTGCGCTTGGGTAAGGGGAGACACCTTTTAAATTTTATCCTGCATTCCCCCACAATTGTTTATGACTTGCTTGATAACATATTTTAAAATGTGGGTTAGCAATGCAAAGTATTAAATCCCAAGGTTGTAGAAGCATAGATTTCTTATCCAAACCTTTCTAACAGTTTACTCTCCTTCACATTAAGGAGGGTGCCGCACTCTGAAACCAGTCAGATTCTTCTAGCAGATTCCAATGAAACAATATGAGGATCTGCAATGGGGTTCATGCAAAGGAACTTGTGAGGATTTTGCACCATACAGAAACAGCCATTTCTCTTAGGTATGGATGGTGGGAGACTGGCTAAAAGGATGTAGCATCAAAAACATCCAGGACAGCTTCCCACACAAGAACAGATATTAGTCTCATTGGGCTATGTCCCAAAGGTCCACAGCTGTCTTCTATAAAACTGAGACCTCATGCATCTGTCACTGGAAATTCTCTGTGATTAAGGAGAGGATACTATTAAATGAAATGCTCTTTGAGGACAAATCAGAGAAAACACTGCCCTCACTATCTGTGTCAGAGGTAAGTGGGAGGAGATTTGTGACAAAGTCAAAGTTTTGCCCCACTTTCACTGAATTTAAAACTCTGATTCTCTCATAGCAAACTTTCTCATTTCCTCTTGGAAGGTTGGTCTCTAGACAGAGAACTGTGCTGAGTCAGGCTTTAGGCTTTATAAGAACTGGAAAATCCCCAAGGACAAGTTGCTGCATCTCTCATGTTAAACAGAGTGAAATTATGCTCTAAGTGTCATATTTTGTCTTAAACACACGATATGTTTGGCAATCCAGACTGATCAAGTAACAGTATACTCGCAAGTGTTTTCATATGTGGACTACTCCCAATGAGTATAATTACTTCCTGAATGGGGATACCTTTGATGTTTGACTGTGATCAGATAAGCAACACTGCAAAACTTATATTCATACTACCCTATTTCATCTTCTATTCATACAAACACGTACATACAAACACAAAGTCCAGACAATTAATTGTGATTAAGGCACTACAGAGGTCAGCTGCCTTCATGAAGTTTCCACCCTCCCCTGAGTAATCAATTAATAGGGACCACGCCAGCTTTGACTGTACCTGTGTTTAAAAAAATCTACCTACATTAACTTGTTTCATACAAGCACACATTATTTCTACCAATCATGGCCGATTATCAGCAGCGGCAGTGGTCATTTACTTTCACACAGTTTTCTCCCATCCCTAAATATAACCACTTTCTCTCTGGGAACACCCCTACGGTACGGTGAACAGCAATTCTGACTACAAGGATATACTTAAGATTATTGTACAGACAAACACAGACACTGATCACCTAGCTGCCGATGAATTACAATAATTTGGGTGTGACAGCTGCCTGTATACACAGACTGCTTTTTTTTCCATCCCCAAATAACGCCTTCCATTAATTATTTCTAATTACTGAATAGAAATAGTACTTTTGTGCACACATAATCTTATATCAATGTATTTAAGCTATAGGTACATAAAGGACTGTGCCCAAGGTCATGATTACTGTTAGAGTACATTGGATCACTGGTGGTGCTCAGGCATAATAGCACGTAACATAATTAACACAGATCAAGTGCTTCACAATCAAAAGCAAGACCTTAATGCAAAACCTCTATACAACAGAGCAAGCTTAACTGGGAAAAAATAGGAATAATACAATCTGCAATGCTTCTTGGCTTCTGGACATTATTAATTCTGTATAATTTAATATACATACATAAAACATAAACATGAAAATGTGTTTTTATTAAAATGTTTAACAAAAAAAAATCTAACGGCATCAAAATAAAAATGAATTAAGCTAATTGATTATAATCCTCAAACTAAGAACTAAATCACTGCTAGGAATAGATCAAAAATAAATTAATGCAATAAATTAGTTAAGAACTTCCTTTAAAAAAGTTTTTGAAGCAATTTCAGACCTTTAAGGGAGATTCTCCTCCAATATAAACAAACAACACTGGATGCCTTTTCTGAATATGTTCAAACATTTGTGGACTGGGAAGAGGTCGGACAACAGGGCTAAAAATAGAAAACATAACACAAGTCAGAAAGTACAGTTGTGTACACTTACTATAAATGTAGATGTTCGAGTGTATTCACTGTTGCAGTCATTACATTTGGATAATCTGCTGGCAGGTTGCCATCAGTCGGCCTGAATAACAAAGTCTTGGGTGCTGCGTCGGTTGCCGTCTCCTCTTCCATGATGTCAGGTTGTCAGGGGTATAAAACATGCAGCCGACGCCATTTTAATCAGTTTTTCTTGCCCCAGATGTCAGGTGCCCCCCAAATGGGGAGCAGAAAAAAAAAAAAAAAAAAAAATATATATATATATATATATATATATATATATATATATATATATAAAACTATAAATATATAAATGCACTTTAGAACACATAAAATTTACCTTCAACTAAAAGCAAATACACCACAAAGGCTTTTGAATACAGTGAAGGAAAGAAAAGGTATAGAAAAGGGGGCTGGCGGATGGGTAATCCGGATTGCAACAGTGAATACACTCAAACATCTACATTTATGGTAAGTGTACACAACTGTACTATGTTCTTCATGTTTCACTGTTGCAGTCATTACTTTTGGGTAAAATCCCAAAGCTATGGATGGGAGGATGGAACTAAACAGGATTAGGAGCAGCTATAAGGCCCTGCAGGAATGCAGTGGCAAAGCCTGCCCTGGATTTAGAAAAGAGAGGTAAATGGTAATGCTTTGTGAACGTATGAACTGAGCTCCACGTAGCAGCTTCTAGAATGTCTCTGGTAGGGACCCCTCTGAGAAAAGCTGCTGAAGTAGAGGCAGCCCTGGTGGAATGGGATCTGATCCCCTTGGGCACAGGTTTAAAATGGTGCAAGTAGCAGAAACGAATGCAATGGCTTATCCATTTAGAAATAGTCTGCTTTGATATAGCCTTCCTCTCTGATCCTGCAGCAAATGCCACCAGTAGTTGCTCAGACTTTCTTAGAGATTTTGTCCTGTTTAAGTAGAATCTTAGTTGTCTGTGTACATCCAATGAATGCAGAGTCCGCTCCCCCTTGTTCTGCTGATTTGGGAAGAAAGTTGGCAGGTGAATGTTGTGGTTAAGAGCCACACTGGATAACCACCTTAGGCATAAAAGAAGGATTGGTCCTGAGGGCCACCCTGTCTGGGTAAGAAACAATGAAAGGCTCCACTACCATGAGAGCCTGTAGTTCTGAAACCCTTCTAGCTGAAGTGACTGTCAAAAGAAAGGCTGTCTTCCAAGAGAGAAATGTTATATCCGCATTAGCTGCTGGTTCAAAAGGAGGTAGGGGTGAGTTTTTCCAGCACAAAATTGAGGTCCCATGCAGGAGTTGGTGCTCTCCTGGGAGGCCTTAAAGTTTTGGCTCCTCTGAGGTACTGTTTTAGCAGGGGATGAGAAAAGAGGGGAGGGCTCTATGCCATAATGAACCAAGATGGCAGAGGCATGGATTTTTACTGAAGAAAAAGCAAGGCCCTTGTGAAGCATCTCAGTTAAGTATTGCAAAATCTGAGGAATATTGGGCTTTGCTATGTCTATTCCTTGTGCTTGCTTCCAAGCACCGAATCTCTTCCATTTATCAGCATAAGATTTTCTAGTACTAGGCCTTCTGGCCTCCAAAATGACATCCATCACAGGTTTACTGAGAGAAGTGGTTGGTGAAATTAGTTGATTAGCCATGCTGCAAGATTCAGAGTTTGGAGGCGAGTGTGCAGAATTTGATAGTTCTGCTGAGACAATAGGTGAGGTGTTTGAGGCAAGTATCACGGAGGAAGGTGTGACATATTCCTTAGAAGCAGGTACCAGTGTTGGCGAGGCCTGTCGGGGGCAATTAGAATAATTTTTGGTTATTCCTCTCTGACTTTTATTAAGACCTTGGAGAGTAGAGGCAGAGGGGGAAAGGCATATACTGATAGGGTTTTCCAGCTGAAGGATAGAGCATCCACTTTCCATATCTTTTTGCGATGAGTTCTTGTGCAGAATTTGTCCAACTGATAGTTTTGGGGAGAGGCAAATAGATCTATGTCTGTGCTCCCCCATTTTTGTGTTAACATGCTGAAGATTTGTGGATCCAGTTTCCATTCGTGTGGGTCCATAAGATTTCTGCTTAGGTCATCTGCCAGAGTATTGTGCTTTCCTGGCAGGAATTGAGCTTGAAGATGTATTTGGTAAGTCAAGGCTGTGTTCCACTAGGGAATGACTAGTCTGCAAAGGGGGTAGGAGTGGGTAACCCCCTGCTTGTTTATGTACCACACAACTGTGGTGTTGTCCGTCTTTATCAGTAGTTGTCATGGATGAAGGAAGTCCTTGAAGACTGTCAGAGCATTCTGAACAGCTAGCATTTCTTTCTGGTTGATATGTAGATGCATTTGGTTTGGGCTCCATTTGCCCTGAATGCATCTCCCTTCCAGGTGGGCCCCCGAGCATAGTCTGATGAGTCTGTAGTTAGGGTTTGGGTGGCAGGGGGTAGAATGAATGACAGTCCCTTGTTTTGGTGACATGTCTCTGCCCACCAAAGAAACTCCTGTTGCAGACAGGGAATGAGAGGAATCATTGTTTCCAGGCAGTGATGATGTTGACTCCATAAGCTTTTTAGATACCACTGAAGTTTCATCATATGCAGTCTCGCATATGGAATTAGTAGAATGCATGATGCCATGAACCCCAAAGCTTGCAGAATTTGTCTTGCAGACAGCTGGGTTTTTGTTGCCACTTGTATGAAGTATGTTGTCAACTGAATTTGTCTGGCGTGAGGTAAGCCATCTGGGCAGTTGTATTCAAGCTTGCACCCAGGAATGTAATTATTTGAGAGGGTACCAGTTGGGATTTCTTTTCATTTATTGCACCCTAGGCATGCTAGAAGCTTTTTTACAAATGCCAGATGTTGAAGAAGAGTGTCCTTGTCCTCTGCCTGAATGAGACAATCGTCCAGATAAGGATAAATTTGAATGTTTCTTTGTCTGCAAAATGCAATTACTGGTGCCAGGCACTTTGTAAAGACCCTGGGCACAGCAGGTAAGCCAAAGGGCAGTGCAGGGAATTGGTAATGCAAAAAGCCTGCTTTGAAGCAGAGGTATCTTCTGCAAGATTCCCTTACTGGGACATGCAGGTATGCCTCTTTTAAGTCTAGAGTTACCAACCAGGCATTCTTGCCTAGCATAGGCAGTAGCTGTTGTAAAGTCATCATTTTGAATTTTGGAATGTCCAGGAACGTGTTTAGAATCGAAAAGTCCAGAATTGGACACCATGATTTGTCTTTTCTGGGCACCAGGAAAAGTCTTGAATAAAATCCTTGCCCTTTTTCCTTTTCTGGTACTGGTTGAATAGCCCCCATATCCTTGAGGGACATGACTTGTTTCTGGGCCTCTGCCCACTGGTTTGGTGGCAGATCTGGCCATCTGTTTGGAATTGGCAACGTGTGGAAATGAAATCTGTACCCCTGGGATACTATGTTTAAGCCTCTGCCCACTGGTTTGGTGTCAGATCTGGCCATCCGTTTGGAATTGGCAACGTGTGAAAATGAAATCTGAACCCCTGGGATACTATGTTTAATACCCATTTGTCCTGGGTAATTAAATGCCAATTTTGAGCATGAAGTGCTAGTTTTCCCCCCAAGGAGGCTGCCAAAAGATAAGTGCTTGGAGATGGCAGAGGAAAGTCATTGAAACTGTTTACTGTAGGGTTGTGCTTTGTTGCCTCCTGATTTGGAGGTGGAGGCACCCCATTGCTTTGATCTGTAAGATCCTTGTGATTGATATCTGGAGCCTTTGGAGTGCCTGGGTTTGTCCTGAGTGGCCCTGTTGGACACAGGAAAGGACCAATTCTTCGTAGGCCAGTGCCTACTGAACCTGGGTGGCTGCACTTGCAAGAAATCTTTTATAGTTTGCATAGATTTAGCTTTGTCTTCCATTTTCTTTAAAACCTCTTCTGCCTTATTACCAAACAGACTGTGATGCTGTAAAGGGGCATCCAACAATTTAGCTTTAACATGATCAGGCAGATTTTGCTCCTTGGCTAGGCATGCCTTCTTATCACAAATCCAGTTACGGCTGCCCTGCAAGAGGCCTCCAAGGAATAAAAACCACATTGCAAAGTATGCTTTCCAACCTGTTCTGCTGAATGCAATAACTCCTGTAACTCTATTTTCCACACAATCAGAAATCCACACAATCAGAAATCAACATAATTTTCTGTTTCAGTAAGCCCATAACATGCTGTTGATATTTAAGCATATGAAACTGGTAGTTTAAAGCCCTGATTGTCAAGGTTGCAGACATATAAACCTTTTATCCCCATCTATCCAGCGCCCTGGAATCTCTATCAGAAGGGGTAGGATTTTTGGCTGTAGAAGCCTTAACACCCTTGGGACCCTGAGAAATAGTCTCAGGGTCAGCAGCAGGATTTTTGAAAAGAAATTTGTGGGAGTCAGGAACCCTGTAATATCTGTCTGGCTTACTAGGAGCCGGAGGCAGGTAATCGGGACCCATGCTGGATTCCAAGAACACATCATCAACAATGTCTAATATAGGAGGTATTGCCAAAGGCCTATGCTGAGGAAGAAGAAGAAAATACCTAAGCCTATTTTTTGATTCTGAGAAGTCCTGACTCTCCCAGTGAAAATGTCCCCTTAAAGTATGCAAAGTCTCTCCAAAAGAGTAATCCTCAGGAGGAGAAGCAGAATGGATGGATGCCTCTGCATCAGTGTCCTCATAAGGTGGAATAGAAAATTCCTGATCAGAAGAAATGGAAACCTGATCTAAAGATTCATAATCAGTGCCTTGCCTAGGTCTCTTAGCAAGGGGGGGGGGGGGTTGGGAACCCCTTATCAAGGTAAATAAATCCTCAGCCATTTTGATAATTTGTTTTTAGGCATATGGGCCTGCGCACATGGCTCATGCGTTGGTTTTTTAGACATAGAAGTTGGTTTTGGCCTTGTTATTGATGATGGCATTGGTTTAATATACAAATGTTGAGGCCTGAAAACACTCTCAGAAGCCAGTGCCTGCTCAGTGGCTCTGGACCCATCCAAGGGAGAGACATCTGCGGGGTCAATACGCGGCATACCGGACTCCAAATGGGTCTCGGTAGAGGCCTGTGACTCAAAAGTATCGGGTATCAGTGGCTGCAAAAGCTCCTCACTGAGTACCGGCGACTGGCTTAGGAGAAGCTTCGTTGTCGGTTTTGGACCTCGACGGTCTGTCTCTGTTTTTTTCCTTGCGTTTTTTGCGAACTCCAGTAGTCGGATTGCTAACTGACGACATTTCAGGGTAGTTAAATCTTGAACCAAAATATTTAGAAACAAAAATATACTGACACTTAATAGTGCGTTGGTTAAATTTAGCACAAAACTGACAGCAAGGCACGTTGTGATCAGGGCCTAGGCAAGGAATACAGTACAAATGAAAATCCTTATGAGGTATTTGCTTCCCACAAGTAATGCAATTATTAACTTTTACTGACATCAGTAAGGAGCAAGAAAAAGGTTCCCCAACGGGATACTTAGCTTTAGTTTGAAGACTTCAGTTCTGAAACTCGAAAATGAAAATTTCAGGAGTCGGCAGACCGGTGCTTGCGAACTGCTTCTGCTTCTGGCACCACGCGGCAAGAAAGACTGATTAAAATGGCGTCAGCTGCATGTTTTATACCCCTGACGTCATAGAAGAGGAGACAGCAACCGACGCAGGACCCAAGACTTTGTTATTCAGGCCGACTGAGGGCAACCTGCCAGCAGATTACCCAAATGTAATGAGTGCAACAGTGAAACACTAAGAACATCTTCAACTGCCCTTGTAAAAACATCATACAATATACTGACAGATTAACAGTGAAACCTTGGAAATCTTTATGAAACACAGTGCCTGAGGAAGAAAAGCAAAGGAAATTGCATTCACTTTTCATAAGCATCTATTAAGTAGTTCACTCATGGTTTCATTATTGAGAAAGTACAGTTGTGTAAACTTACCATAAATGTAGATGTTTGAGTGCATTCACTGTTGCAGTCATCACAATTGGGTTATCTGCTTGCAGGTAGCCCTCAGTCGGCCCGAATACCAGAGTCTAGGGATTTCTGCATCGGTTGCTGTCACCTCTTCCATGACGTCAAGTCATCAGGGGTATAAAACATGCAGTCGACACCATTACATCACTTTTTCTTGCCACAGATGTCAGGAGCCCTCAAAATAGGAAGCAATTACATGGTGTGGAACACCTCCAGTAAAAAGTAAATACCATTGCCATAAGATATGGCCAAAAAAAGAAGACAGTTAGAAAGTATAGAAAAGTCAGGGGGCGGGAGGGTAACCAGGACTGCAACAGTGAATACACTCGAACATCTACATTTATGGTAAGTGTACACAACTGCACTATGTTCTTCATGTTTCACTGTTGCAGTCATCACACTTGGGTTGATTCCCAAAGCTGAGGAAGGGTGGAGACAGTCAAGAAGTATTAGGGCTGGCTATCAGGCCTTGTAAGACTGCTGTAGCAAATCCAGCTCTTGATTTAGAAAAGATAGGCAAGTGGTAATGTTTGGTGAAGGTGTGTACTAAACTCCAGGTTGCAGCTTCCAGGATGTCCCTGGTAGGGACTCCCCTGAGAAATGCTGCAAAGGCTGAGGTAGCCCTAGTGGAATGGATTCTGATCCCCTGTGGGGTAGGTTTTCCATGGTGCTTGTAGCAGAAATGGATGCAGTGTGCTATCCATTTGGAGATGGTTTGCTTTGAAATGATCTAGTCCTCTGCCCCTGTAGCAAAGCTGACTAGCAGCTGCTCAGATTTTCTGAACGGTTTAGTCTTGTCAAGGTAGAACCTAAGCTGTCTGTGCACTTCCAAGGAGTGCAGGATCCTTTCCCCTTTATTCTGAGGATTAGGAAAAAAGGTTGGTAAATGGATGGATTGGTTTAAAGCCACAATGGATACCACCTTGGGCATAAATGGTGGGTTAGTCCTGAGGGAAACCCTGTCTGCATGGAAGATAATGAAGGGTTCCACAGCCATAAGGGCCTGTAACTCAGACACTCTTCTTGCTGAAGTGATGGCTAGAAGTAAGGCTGTTTTCCAAGAGAGGAATTTTAACTCTGCTGTAGCAGCAGGCTCAAAAGGGGGAAGCGTAAGCTTCTCTAGCACAAAGTTAAGGTCCCAGGCAGGAGTGGGAGCTCTCCTCGGGGGTCATAATTGTTAGCTCCTCTCAAGAACTGTTTGACCAGAGGGTGAGAGAAGATGGGTGGGCTCAGTATTGTAATGAGTTGAGATGGCAGAGGCATGAATCTTAATGGATGAGAAGGATAGGCCTTTGTGAAGCAGCTATGCTAGATAATCTAGGATTTGAGGTAAGGTGGGCACGGCTGTGTCCTTTCCCTGAGACTGGCTCCAAGAACAGTATATTTTCCACTTTTCTGAATAGGATTTCCTAGTACTAGGCCTCCTGGCCTCAATGATGACATCCAGCATCTGTTTGCTGAGGGTTGCTAGTGATGTATTCAGGGAATAAGCCAGGCTGCTAGGTTCAGGGTTTGCAGCTGAGGATGCAAAAGCCCTCCTCTTGGGACAGCAGAGAGGGGGTCTGATGCAGGTGCCTGGGTGGCACTGTTGTCAGACTGTGTAAAAGTGGGTACAGTGCTGGCATGGCCAGTCTGGTGCAATAAGGATAGCCCTTGGCCTGTCCTGTTTGATCTTGAGTAGTACTTTTGAGAGGAGGGACAGAGGGGGGAAAGGCATAGATTGAGAGTCTTTCCCATGTAAAGGATAGGGCACCCACTTTCCATGCTTGGCTGTGGGGAGTTCTGGTGCAAAATTTGCTCAATTGATGGTTTTGGGGGGAAGCAAAGAGGTCCACCTCTGGTGTCCCCCACCTGTGGATTAGAAGCTTGAATGAATTGGGTTCCAGTTTCGACTCGTGCGTGTCCATTAGATTTCTGCTTAAGTCATCTACCAGTGAATTTTATTTGCCTGGCAGGACTTGAGCTTGCAGGTGCACTTGGTTGCTCAAGGCTATGTTTCACAGAGCCATGGCTAACCTGCAGAGTGGGTAGGAATGAGATCCCCCCTGCTTGTTTCTGTACCACATGACTGTGGTGTTGTCTGTCTTTATCAAGAGTTGTCCTGGAAGGATAAGGCTTTGGAAGGCTGTCAGTGCATTCTGTACAGCTAACATTTCTTTTCGACTGATATGCAGGTGCATATGTCCTGGGCTCCATTTGCCTTGAATGCATTTGCCTGCCATGTGAGCTCCCCTCTCATGCATAGTCTGATGCATCTGTTGTTAGGGTTTGGGCGGCCGGGGGGGGGGGGGTTTGAGTGAATGGGAGTCCCTTGTGGTTGCAGGCCTCTGCCCACCAAAGGAACTGTGTCCTTAGGAAAGGAATAATCGGAATCACTGCTTCCAGGTCCTGATAATGTTGACACCAGAGACTTTTTAAGTACCACTGAAGTTTCCTCATATGCAGTCTTGCATATGGAATTAGGAGAATGCATGAGGCCATGAACCCTAGGGCATGCAGTACCTTTCTTGCAGATAGCTGGGTTTAGGTGGCCAGCAGTTTGAAGTAATTTGTCAAATAAACCTTCTTTTCTGGAGTGAGAAATGCCATCTGGGAAGTTGTGTTCAAGCTTGCTCCCAGGAATACAATTTCCTGGGTACCAGATTTGATTTCTTTTCATTGATGGTATATCCCAGAGAAGTCTCTTTACAAATGTCAGGTGCTGAAGTAGGAATTCCTGACTGTCCGCCTGAATTAGGCAATCGTCCAAGTATGGGTAAATTTGAATGTTTCTCTGCCTGCAGTAGGCAATGGCTGGAGCCAGGCACTTTGTGAATACCCTGGGCGCAGTAGATGAGCCAAAGGGAAGTGCAGAGAACTGATAGTGCATAGAGCCTGCCCTGAAACATAGATATTTCCTGCAATATTCCCTTATGAGGATGTGCAGATAAGCTTCTTTTAAGTCTAGGGTGACCAGCCAGGAGTCCTTGGCCAGCATAGGCAGCAGCTGTTGGGAGCGTAAGCATTTTGAACTTTGGTACCACCAGGAAGGTGTTGAGAATTGACAGATCCAGGATAATGCACCAAGAGTTTTCTTTTCTGGGCACCAGAAACAGTCTGGAGTAGAAACCTTGTCCCCTTTGCTCTGTTGGAACAGGCTGAATAGCTCTGATACTGAGACGAGAAAGTACTTGCTTTTGGGCCTCTGCCCACTGTTTGGGGGAAAGTCTGGCAATCTGCTTGGGGTTGGCAGTGAATGGAAGTAGAATTTGTGTCCCTGGGATGCAATGTTTACGACCCAATGGTCCTGGGTAATATAGTCCCACTTTTTGCATGCAGGGCGAGTTTTTCTCCTAGGGATGCAAGTACATGGGCATGGCTGGGAAGGATGCAGGAGAAGTCATTGTGAACATTTTCCATAAGAGGGTGGCTTACCACTCCCTGTTTTTGAGGTGGGAGCACTCCATTGTTTAGATCTGTGCATACCCTGAGACTGTAGTCTTTGTGGTCTGTTGTCCCTGGGTTTGGACTGAGAAGGCCTGGGAGGGACTGGAAAGGACCATTTTTTTCTAAGGCCAATGCCTACTGAATCTAGATGGCTGTACCTGTAAGAAATCTTTACCAGTTTGCATAGATATACCTTTTTTCTCCATCTTTTTTAAGAACTTATTCTGCTTTTGTGCCAAACAAACATTCTTGATTTAATGGAGCATCTAGTAATTTTCTTTGACATGGTCTGGCAAGATTTGGTCCTTCAGCCAAGCATGCCTTCTCAGAACAGACCCAGTGATAGCAGCCCTGCAAGATGCTTCTAAGGCATGAAAGACACACTGTAAAGTATGCATTAACTCTTGTAAATCTTTATTTTCTGCACAATCAGGAATCAACAACATTTTTTGTTTAATTAGCTCCATAACATGTTGCTGGTACTTCAGCATGTGAAACTGGCAATTTAAAGCCCTGATGGCAAGAGTTGCAGAGGTATATACCTTCTTACCCTATCTGTCTAAAGCCCTAGAATCCCTGTCCAAAGGGGAAGGGTTTTGGCTGTAGTAGCCTTTATACCTTTAGGTCCCTGGGAAATGGTCTCTGGATCCGCAGTAGGATTTTTAAAGAGAAATTTGTGAGAGCCAGGTACTCTGTAGTACCTGTCAGGCTCTCTAGGAGCTGGAGGTAGAGTATCAGGGATAAGACTTGATTCCATGAAGACATCTACAATATCCAGGACAGGGTGTATAACTAGAGGCCTGTGCTGAGGCAAGTCTAAAAATTCCCTGAGTCCTATTTTGACTGAGGGTAGTCCTGGCATTCCCAGCGGAAATGCTCTCTTCAGGTATGCAAGGTTTCACCGAAAGAAAAGTCTTCTGGAGGGGAGGCAGAGGGAATGGAATCCTCTGAAACTGAATACTCATAGGGGGATAAGTGTATGTCCTGGTAATCAGAGGGGTCAGAGTCATCTGATCCATGGTCTGTAGAATCAGAAGGAAAATCAATTCTTTGTCTTTTAGAGGGGGAAGGCTGGCTTCTCCTAATTAAAGTAAAAAAGTCTTCAGCCATTCTAAGCATTTGTTTCTGATGCATGGGAGCTTGAGAATGCGCTTTGGTCGTCTGTTTCCTAGGCGTAGTGTGAACTCTGGGCCTGAGAAATTCGGTAGTTTCAGTCAAAAACAAAGTAGTCAGTTTAATACGAACATCAGAAGGCCTGAATACACCCTCAGAAGCCGGTGCCTGCACAGCAGCTCCGGACCAATCCAAGGTAGAGATGTCCGTAGGTTCCATAGTTGAAGAAGCATCTTGCGGCATACCGGACTCCGAATGGGTCTCAGTAGATGCCTGAGATTCTGTGGAAGCGGGTATCAGGGGCTGCAAAAGCGTTTTAATTAGAAACGCTGGACTGGCGACTAGCTTAACGGAACAGTCATCCACAGTTTTGGACCTACGTGGTCTGTCTCTGTTTTTATCCTTATGTTTTTTCAGAAAATCAGTAGTCGGATTGCTTAACGAAGCCATTTCAAAATACAGAGAACGAGAGCGAAAGAATTTAGCGACAAAGACAGCCCGGCAATGAATAGTTCGGGTGTTGAACAAGGCACAAAACCGACATTGAGGAACGTCGTGGTCTGGGCTTAAACAGGTGACACAGTAAGAATGAAAATCTCTGTGAGGTATTTGCTTTCCACAGGCAAGACAATTGTTAACTTTTTCTGACATTGGTTAAAGCAAGAAAAAAGGATCCCCAATGGGGTTCTTTGCTTTAGAAGACTTCAGGTTTGAAACTCGAAAAACGAACATTTCAGGTAGCGGCCAACCGGCACTTGCGAACTGCTTCTGCTTCTGGCTCCCGCGCGGCAAGAAAAGCTGATGTAATGGCGTCGGCTGCATGTTTTATACCCCTCACGACTTGATGTCATGGAAGAGGCAACAGCATTCGATGCAGAAATCCCAAGACTCTGGTATTCAGGCCGACTTGAGGGCTACCTGCAGGCAGATAACCCAAGTGTGATGACTGCAACAGTGAAACACAAAGAACATCTTGTCAAGTCTCTGAACAAATTTTCACCAAATGCAATTTGACTAAACAATTGCTGAAAGCTACTTTGATGTTCACTAAGGCTGCATTTTCCCCACTGTTGTGTGACCTCAGAATTGGTATATGTAAGCTGGGGGGTATCCGCACATGGGGGATAGAGGGTGTTTCCACCCCCCCACCCCCAAAAAAAAGCTTTGTGTTTGCAGACAGTGGTTTTCAGCTCTTCAGTTTTTGAACAAACTGCCTTTCTTTCATACTTTCAAGGACTCTACATAATTCCTCTCTACAACTGCGGACCTGCACCATTTTGTAGTTCTCAATGGTGATAGAAAAATGTAGGACTCTTCTGTTATATCTAAGCTGGCCACACTATTCACCTACATCATAGGAATAAATGGTTAGTTTCACTAAGCTGCATCTAGCTCATCTTACTCAAAATTTAGTACCCAACTAAAGAAGGCCCAACTCCCATCAATAACTAAATGTCATTGCCTCTCATTCAAACCATATCATCTAACCTAAGCTAGATCACTCTGTCTTGTGCCTACTAAGAAACTCTTACTGTTCCTCATATGGCACATCGAGAAGTGCCCCTCGCTGTCCATCTACTCCTCCAAATGCACTAAAATTGAACCAATTGACAACTGTCTAAAATTCAACAAACATGTAGCTCTATCAATCAAAAAAGTCCATATAAACTTGGCTCATTCTACAGAGCCAAACCATACCTAACCGACAACTCCAGACTAGACATGGCCAGATCCCACCTACTATCCACCCTTCTCTACGTCTTCCAAATCTTTACCAATCTACACAAGACAGATCTAAACAATCTAGAGACGTGCTATAACAAATAGCCAAATTTGCTGCAAACCAATCCCACAAATCTCACCACTGCACTGGACTTCAACAACTCAACTGGACTGAGTTACCCAACCTATTACATCTGAATCGACTAACCATTGCCCACAGCATTGTCCACAAACCTGATAACTGCTCAGCACTAAAATATCTAGTTCAAGCCAATACAAACCCTAGGGCTCTTAGATCATCTGATAAATTATTTCTAAAGGTTACTAAATCCCACAATAGCTACTGTGACTCCCTGTACTCCAATAAAATATCTAGAACCTGGAATCTCTTGCCCCAGCACATCCTAAACAACATAGACAGTCAAAAATTCAAGCTGCTTCTAAAAGAACACCTTACTAATCACTGGCTATGCTCCTGCTCTACCCCAGGCTAAGTACCCCTAGTTGGAGTCCTTTCACCCCAGCTATTCCAACTTTCTTAAACATATTATTCTCTACCCTCCAATGAATTAGCAATTCTTTCTCTTCTAAATATGTATTTAAAAAAATCAACTCATATATACTCTGCATGATTGTTCGTGTGAATATTTAAATAAATATATTCTATTTGTGCAACTATTCTCTATGGAGACACATTGTTCTCTTTTTGCTGTAACAATTGTTTCTGCATTTCATTAAGTAACATGTATTTTATTTTTATTTGCTGATAATTACACTACCTTTCTATCTTTAAATTTTTGGGGGGAGCTTTTATCCACAGGTCTCTGCTGAAAATGGGCTTCTTGCCAAGTCGGACATAACCCAATAAACAAATGCAAAATAAAAAAAAAAATAATAAAATAAAACTGTATTGTTTCTTGTAGTTTCTGGACTTCTGAACTGAATTCTGCTGAACATCTGAAGTGGCTTCTGCACTCTGTTTTCTGAGTAAATGAACTGATTACTGTCTTGAAAGTATCTGTCATAATAACAAAATCTTGCAAGTTTCGTACAAGTTCTACATGCTTATAATCTTGGTTCCCAAGCATCTCAATGACAGGTTCCTGTCTCTGATAGGTCTGTTTTTGCATCTTCTGCAAGGTCTTTGAAACACAGCACATATCAGAGATTTGACCTCGGGTTATTTACTGAAGCATTCCTTTTAATTGAAGCTGCACCTACTGAAACTACATGTAAAATGTAAAATACATATTAAGACATAGGCCTGTTGTAATACAGTTGCATTTCTAGGCCTGTGCAAAGAGAATACTGTACTTATGTACGATTTATTCTGAACAAACTATATTTATGTGAGACCAAATCTTACATGGCGTATGTTACTAAGCTTCCATCTTTAGATTATACAAATCATTCCATTAAGTCAGCTACTGATTTATTGTTTATTCTTGATCTCTGTTTTCAAGTGACTACCTTTGAATCTATTCACCAAGGATACAGATCCAGTCTTATAATCATTTCTTCAATACAATTTTTTTTATATTGCATTTTTTTTAAGCAACAGTGCATAATATAGTACTTTTGTGTATGCTGTTGCTTACTTCAAATAGGAGTGATTTGCTGAATTTGTGATTTCTCCAAGGTTGCAGCATCTCAAAGTACATACCAGATTCTTCTTTTCTTTGTCAAGTTGCAGCAACTTCAGTGACAGAAACTGAGAAGGTCTTGCCTTCTTGAAAAAATATGTTATGTTTTACATTGTAAAGGTGGGTTGTCAATGTTTTGTTGGGGATAACTCCAAGGTTTTATAAATAATTAGGTATACAAATTTTTGTCCAACAAAACACGTTTTATCCCTTCCATATTTGGGATTCCGAAGGTCTACAAGTACATTGGCACCCCAACTTTTAGACCTACTGTATCAGCACAGGGTTCTAAAACTTTTAGTTATGTACTTACCATAACTTTAGATGTATGGGATCCATCTCACCTACATTCTCTACAGATGGGTTCGGAGCCGATCCTCGGCTCCGCCTCGGCACGCTATACAAAAGAACAAAGTCTCTTATTGGCTGAGCCAACTCATGTCCCAGGATGCACCACTACTGCTTCCCCAGATCTTGTTTGTCCACACACATGCACACACACATAGACTGTTGTTATAAGATTGCCAGGTGTTTCAAGAGAGGAAACAGTTGTATTCGGACCGTCCGGTCTCTTCTGGCCTCCAAGGCAGGGGGAAGGAGGGTGGGTTGCGAGATGGATCCCATGCATCTAAAGTTATGGTAAGTACATAACTAAAAGATGTAATGTGATCCTATCTCGCCTACATTCTCTACAGATGGGACAGCGTCCCTAGCACCTAATTCCTGGGTGGCTCATTGGAAAAGCAGTCCGAGAACGTGGAACCGAAGGAAGCTCGACCCCTAGATGCCACATCCAATTTGTAGTGAGAAATAAAGGTGTGTAGAGAAGACCACGTAGCAGCCGCTGAGATGTCATTAATAGAGGCTTGGAATGAAATGCTGCCAAAGTGGCCATAGCCCTGGTAGAATGAGCTTTCACTGGAATTGTAAGCTCTTTATTTGAAATGCGATAAATATGACTGATACAGTCTCTGATCCACTTGGCAATAGTGACTTTCGTGACTTTGCCCAATTTATTGTCCGAAAAAGACACAAACAGTTGATCTGATTTTAGGTGGCTTGGTGTCCTATCCAAATAGAAGCGTAATTGTCTGTGCACATCTAAGCTGTGAAAGGTATACTCAGCTCTGTTTGTATACTTAGGGAAAAAACGGTAATTCAGTGATTGTTGCAAACAAAAGTTAGAACAAACCTTTGGTATAAAGGATGGGTTTGGTCTAAGAGATACTCTATCCTTGTGAAATACCAGGTATGGTGGTTTGACACATAAGGCTTGAAGTTCTGAAACTTGCCTGGCTGATGTGATAGCAACTAGAAGGCAGTCTTCCAAGAAAGAAATTTCAAGTCACAGGTTGCTGCCGGCTCAAAGGGAGGTTAATCGCCTAACACTCGTTAAGGTCCACGGTGCGCGGAATGAGATATAAGGGCCGTAGAAGCCAAGCTCCTTTAATAAAGGCTGCACAACTTATTGCTCATTAAAGGTGGTTCGTTCTCGTGAAAATTGGAAATAGCTGCCAATTGAACTTTGATGGTAGACACCGAACAACCCTGGCTGAACAGGAAGTTAAAAACTTCAGAACCTCTGACACGAAGCTGTCATAGGGTCTAATCCTCGGAGTTGGGCCCAAATAGCAAACCTCTTCCATTTACTGCTATACATCTTTTTAGTAGAAGTCTTGTGGGCAGAGGACAAAATATGCAAGACTTCAGGGTCGAAAGAATGGCTCCTAACTATGGTCGGAAGAGGAGTAGCCAAGCTGCTAGCTTCAATGAATGTAGGGACTGATGGAGCTGTCCTGACTGATGCGTCAAGAGGTCCGGAACTTGGTCCAGGAACCAGGGACTGTCCAATGCATACTTGCGAAGAAAGGGGAACCAAACTTGACGAGGTCAGTATGGGGTGATTAGAATCATTTTGCTTCCCAAGCGAATCGCCTTCTGAATCACCTTGGGGAGAAGGGGAACCTGTGGAAAAGGTTGGACCAGAGCATCCTGGGGGATCTCCCCCGGAACTGGAATGAGAGAAAAGAACTGCTGGCATTTTGCGTTGAGGGGAGTTGCGAAAAGATCGCAACATGGAACTCCCCATCTCGTGAAAATCTGTGTTACCACTTTGTGATTCAAGGACCATTCGTGAGGGGAGAGAATAGTCCTGCTCAGTCTGCCGGCTATCACATTGGATGTCCCCGGAATGTGTGTTGCCACTAGAAAGCATTTGGTAGCAATCGCCTAATCCCATACCTTCATGGCCTCTCTGCAAAGGGGGTAAGACCTGGTCCCTCCTTGCTTGTTCAAGTACCAGACTACCGACATGTTGTCGGACTGAATGTGTCGTCCCTGGGGAGGTGATCGTGCAGTGCTTACAGCGTTAAGCACCACCCTCATTTCCAGGATATTGATGTGGAGAAGATTCTCGTTGGAGTGCCACGTGCCTTGGACCAACCTGTCCAGATAATGTCCCCCCCACCCTGTCTGGGAGGCGTCCGTAGTCAACGTGGCCGAGGGGGATGGGGAGCGAAGGTCGCCCTGATCCAGGTTGGAGGAAAGAAGCCACCAACGAAGATCCTGTTTGCACGTCTCTGTGATCAATATGTGGTGACTGAGGGGGAGGTCTTGATAAGGCCACTGGACTGAGAGGAGCCACTGGAGTATCCTCATATGCAACCTTGCCAAGGGGACGTGAAGAATGGTGGCTGACATGGAACCTAACAGCTGCAGGACCATTCTCGCTGGGCGTGGCGTCTGAGAAGATCAGTAGTCGGATGGCTTAACGAAGCCATTTCGAAATACGGAGAATGAGAGCAAAAGAATTTAGCGACAAAGACAGCCCGGCGATGAATAGTTCGGGCGTTGAACAAGGCACAAAACCGACATCGAGGAACGTCGTGGTCTGGGCCTAAACAGGTGACACAGTAAGAATGAAAAGCTCTGTGAGGTATTTGCTTTCCACAGGCAAGACAATTGTTAACTTTTTCTGACATTGGTTAAAGCAAGAAAAAAGGATCCCCAATGGGGTTCTTTGCTTTAGAAGACTTCAGGTTTGAAACTCGAAAAACGAACATTTCAGGTAGCGGCCGACCGGCACTTGCGAACTGCTTCTGCTTCTGGCTCCCGCGTGGCAAGAAAAGCTGATGTAATGGCGTCGGCTGCATGATTTATAACCCTCACGACTTGATGTCATGGAAGAGGCAACAGCATTCGATGCAGAAATCCCAAGACTCTGGTATTCAGGCCAACTTGAGGGCTACCTGCAGGCAGATAACCCAAGTGTGATGACTGCAACAGTGAAACACAAAGAACATCTTGTCAAGTCTCTGAACAAATTTTCACCAAATGCAGTTTGACTAAACAATTGCTGAAAGCTACTTTGATGATCACTAAGGCTGCATTTTCCCCACTGTTGTGTGACTTCAGAATTGGTATATGTAAGCTGGGGGGTATCCGCACATGGGGGATAGAGGATGTTTACACCCCCCACCCCCAAAAAAAAAGCTTTGTGTTTGCAGACAGTGGTTTTCAGCTCTTCAGTTTTTGAACAAACTGCCTTTCTTTCATACTTTCAAGGACTCTACATAATTCCTCTCTAAAACTGCGGACCTGCACCATTTTGTAGTTCCCAATGGTGATAGAAAAATGTAGGACTCTTCTGTTATATCTAAGCTGGCCACACTATTCACCTATATCATAGGAATAAATGGTTAGTTTCACTAAGCCGCATCTAGCTAATCTTACTCAAAATTTAGTACCCAACTAAAGGCCCAACTCCCGTCAATAACTAAATGTCACTGCCTCTCATTCAAACCATATCATCTAACCTAAGGTAGATCACTCTGTCTTGTGCCTACTAAGAAACTCTTACTGTTCCTCATATGGCACATCGAGAAGTGCCCCCCACTGTCCATCTACTCCTCCAAATGCACTAAAATTGAACCAATTGACAACTGTCTAAAATTCAACAAACATGTAGCTCTATCAATCAAAAAAGTCCATATAAACTTGGCTCATTCTACAGAGCCAAACCATACCTAACCGACAACTCCAGACTAGACATGGCCAGATCCCACCTACTATCCACCCTTCTCTACGTCTTCCAAATCTTTACCAATCTACACAAGACAGATCTAAACAATCTAGAGACATGCTATAACAAATAGCCAAATTTGCTGCAAACCAATCCCACAAATCTCACCACTGCATTGGACTTCAACAACTCAACTGGACATAGTTACCCCACCTATTACATCTGAATCGACTAACCATTGCCCACAGCATTGTCCACAAACCTGATAACTGCTCAGCACTAAAAGATCTAGTTCAAGCCAATACAAACCCTAGGGCTCTTAGATCATCTGATAAATTACTTCTAAAGGTTACTAAATCCCACAATAGCTACTGTGACTCCCTGTACTCCAATAAAATACCTAGAACCTGGAATCTCTTGCCCCAGCACATCCTAAACAACATAGACAGTCAAAAATTCAAGCTGCTTCTAAAAGAACACCTTACTAATCACTGGCTATGCTCCTGCTCTACCCCAGGCTAAGTACCCCTAGTTAGAGTCTTTTCACCCCAGCTATGCCAACTTTCTTAAACATATTATTCTCTACCCTCCAATGAATTAGCAATTCTTTCTCTTCTAAATATGTATTAAAAAAAATCAACTCATATATACTCTGCATGACTGTTCGTGTGAATATTTAAATAAATATATTCTATTTGTGCAACTATTCTCTATGGAGACACATTGTTCTCTTTTTGCTGTAACAATTGTTTCTGCATTTCATTAAGTAACATGTATTTTATTTTTATTTGCTGATAATTACACTACCTTTCTATCTTTAAATTTTTGGGGGGAGCTTTTATCCACAGGTCTCTGCTGAAAATGGGCTTCTTGCCCAGTCGGACATAACCCAATAAACAACTGCAAAATAAAAAAAATAAATAAAATAAAACTGTATTGTTTCTTGTAGTTTCTGGACTTCTGAACTGAATTCTGCTGAACATCTGAAGTGGCTTCTGCACTCTGTTTTCTGAGTAAATGAACTGATTACTGTCTTGAAAGTATCTGTCATAATAACAAAATCCTGCAAGTTTCGTACAAGTTCTACATGCTTATAATCTTAGGTTCATACGTTCATAGGTTCATACTAGGCTATCTGCCCAAGGGCATTTACAAGCCTAGCCCATAGTTTTGTGGCTTACACCACCCCTTTAGTATGGGGAACTATACCCATTATTTTGCTGTGCCTCTGTCGAGCAGTGACACTGAGGTAATCCCTGGGGTATATCTGCGATCTCCCATCCATTGGTCAAGATTTCTCTTGAACAAGGCCAGCAGTGCTCTGCCTCACATATACCGGGATTTTGTTCCACAGCATAGGGAGTCTTTGGGTGATGAATCTATCCCTCCAGCACGCCCTATTAATAGCCGTGTCGAGGTTTAAGTCTCCCTTGTGGCTCTGATGGATCTAGATTTTTGAGGTGAAGCATATTCATCAAATCTGGGTTTGACATGGCCTTGTATGTTAGGCAAAGGTCACCTCTGAGCAAGCGGTAAGCGACTCGAATAGAGCTGAGTTCTTTTCAGTCGGGCAGCATAGGACAGATTTTTGAGACCCTTTATCCTTTTGGTGAGGAACTTTGTGGCCTCTCCAGCTGCTGCAAGTGTCGGGTCAGATACATTCGAATGGGGCATTGTACTCAATCATTGGTCTGATGAGTGATGAGTAGAGAGACAATGACCTCCTTGATCTAGATGAGAATCCTTTCATGATAAGGTGGGCAATGTAGAAGGTCTTCCTAACTACTTTAGCTACATGGGTGTTGAATGACAGACTACTATCAACCTGGGTCCCCAGGTCCCTGATAACTTCTTCTGTGCTCAGTGGATTGCCACCTATTTGGTAGCTAGGGGTAACCTTGTTTTTCCGAAGGGTATGACTATGCATTTTTGGCATTTCACTTTAGGCCATGGCTCTGGCACCAGTTATCTGTTTCTGTGAGACCCTTCTGAAGGATATCTGTGTCAGATGTGTTTTCTACTATGGCCCAGTTTGCAGTCATCTGCAAACTTTGTCAGCCATAACCCTCCTGTGTTTGCTTGTACTTCGAGAAGTAGATGCCAAACAAGAGTGGGCCTAGGACTGAGCCCTGTGGGACACCACTTGTGACAGGCTTTGAGTCTGACATGGCCAGCAACTCTGACCCTGTGGGTTCTGTCACTAGCCAGTTTGCAACCCATCTTGTGATGTATGGGTTAATATTTAAGCTGATGAGTTTTTCAATGATACCCGAGTGGTATTGTATGAAGGCCTCGCCAGATCGAGGTAGGCTGTATGGACTGCCTTTCCCTCATCAATGGCTTTGGTGACTGTTTGAAAAAAGTCAACCAAGTTTAAAGGCATGATCTGCCTTTGACAAAGCCAAACTGGGTTGGATCCAAAGTCTGCAAATTCCTATGTCTTTATTTATGAGGTCCATTATGATCCTCTCCATGGCTTTGCAGATAAGGCTTGTCAAGCTAATGGGCGGTAATTTCCAGGGTCGGTGGAGGCACCGCCTTTGTGAAGTGGGACCACAGTTGCAGTGCGCCACTCCCTGGGTACGTATCCAGAGGTAAGGCTCTGATTAAACAGCTGTCCTAGCTGTGGGTTTAATTCCTCATTGAGTTCGTGGAGCACACAGTCGGGGACACCATCAGGTCCCATGGATGCTGTGTTTTTGCTTTGGAGAGCAGTTCTCACTTGGGCGCTGGAGATGTTTGGGGGGCTGCAATCATTTGGTATAGATATCTCTCCTTTTGGGGGGGAGGGGGGGGGAGAAGTTTGCACTGAACCTGTCAGCCAGTATGTTGGCAATGTCCGTAGGATCAGTAATCTTCACATCATTTTGAACTAGTTCTGAGCATATCTGGGAGTTTCCTCCCAGGTTTCTAACTTTATAGCTAAAGAAGGCCTTATGATTGTCTTTTGAGTCTTTAGCTATTTTTCTCAAAATTTGCTTTGGATGATTTTATGAGAGCTCTTAGTTTTTTACTTATAGTGATCAAGGGTGTCTTACCTTTTAAGGATTTTGCTCTATCTTGTAGTAGCTTCCTCCTCTTGTTGTAGAGTTTGTTTATGGCTGGGGTCCACCAGACCGGGCGCTTGCCTTTGGTACAGAGAGTCTTTGTTTTGCTTGGGATTGCCTTATCCATGCAGTCCTGCAGGTGCTGGTAGAAGGCATTTGTAAGTGATTCAGCGGCATGTGTACTGTTTTCCGCTCGGGGCCTTAAAGGAGACCACACAAGGATTTAGAAGAGTGAGGTCGGCTTCGAGAAGTTCTTTACTGTGGTCTTTTTATTTCAGGTGGGGGTGGGATGAGGACCTCCAGCGAGATTAGTATGTGATCTGATCTCACCAGTGAGGGGTATATACTTCCGGTGTTGAACATTGTGCTCCCATGTTCGTGATGATGAGGTCAAGTATGTTATCTCCTCTTGTGGGGATGGTAACTAGTTGTTCCATGGCATTTGAGTTTATGAATTCCAGGAACTTTTGGGCTAGGGTGTTTGGGCTTGAGTAGTGTTCCCAGTCTATATTAGGGTAGTTGAAGTCACCTAGTATGATGGTGTTTGGTGATACATTTATCCCTCTAGTGTTTTCAGGAAGGCCATGTGAGGTTCCTGAGTTTGTGAGGGTGGCCTGTAACATGCTACAATTTGCAGAGCAGTCTTGCCTATGGTTAATTGCACCTGGATGGTTTCCGATGCATCGTCGTTGCAACCAGTCTTGAGGTGTGGGAGTCCTTGATGAATATGGATACCCCTCCTTTCTTGGTATTGTCCGATTTTGGGGCGGAACGCATGATATGAGGTAAAACCTGATAGTGCTGGGGTGCTCTCAGGAGCCTTGAACCAGGTTTCTGTCACAGCACAGACATCGATGTTCTCCATACTGAGAAGGGCCTCGAGTGCGTGCATTTTGAGATTCAGACTTCTGGGATTGAGCAGCATTACCCTTACATTTATTTCCTTTTTTGTGTTCTAGGGTGGTAGGTTTAGAATTTGAGCCTTGCCTAAAAAAGGCACTAAGGGGGTGGCAAGAGCCTTTGCCAATATCCGGAATCCCAGGGGTGACAGGTGCAAGCCGTCCCCTTGAAGCAGCGTGGCTTGTCCAGCATGTCATCCCAGGCAGACAGACACTGGATCCCCTTTGAATGACACCAGTGTTTAAGCCAATTGTTAAAGCTGATCATCTTATCTCTGTATTGTGGCATCATTCTTGGTGAAGGTAGGATACTGCTCAAGGTCAGGGTCATACCTGCCTGGGCTACATAATCAGAGAGCTCCTCGATGTCTCTTTTCATGTAGTCCAAGGAGGTACGTCTCAGGTCGTTTACACCAGCGTGGACAATGGCTGAGTCGTATTTGTACCTGCTGTTGAGAGACCTGAGTGCTTGCGTTATGTGGCGGATTCTAGCGCCCGACAGGCAGCTTACTGTGACCTTCTCCTTACTCAGTCTGGTGAGCGGGACGTCAGTGTGTCTGACTATGGAGTCACCAATGACTAGTATCTTGGTTCACAAGCATCTCAATGACAGGTTCCTGTCTCTGATAGGTCTGTTTTTGCATCTTCTGCAAGGTCTTTGAAACACAGCACATATCAGAGCTTTGACCTCGGGTTATTTACTGATGCATTCCTTTTAATTGAAGCTGCACCTACTGAAACTACATGTAAAATGTGAAATACATATTAAGACATAGGCCTGTTGTAATATAGTTGCATTTCTAGGCCTGTGCAAAGAGAATACTGTGCTTATGTACGATTTATTCTGAACAAACTATATTTATGTGAGCCCAAATCTTACATGGTGTATGTTACTAAGCTTCCATCTTTAGATTATACAAGTCATTCCATTAAGTCAGCTACTGATTTATTGTTTATTCTTGATCTCTGTTTTCAAGTGACTATCTTTGAATCTATTCACCAAGGATACAGATCCAGTCTTATAATCATTTCTTCAATACAATTTTTTTTATATTGCAATTTTTTTAAGCAACAGTGCATAATATAGTACTTTTGTGTATGCTGTTGCTTACTTCAAATAGGAGTGATTTGCTGAATTTGTGATTTCTCCAAGGTTGCAGCATCTCAAAGTACATACCAGATTCTTCTTTTCTTTGTCAAGTTGCAGCAACTTCAGTGACAGAAACTGAGAAGGTCTTGCCTTCTTGAAAAAATATGTTATGTTTTACATTGTAAAGGTGGGTTGTCAATGTTTTGTTGGGGATAACTCCAAGGTTTTATAAATAATTAGGTATACAAATGTTTGTCCAACAAAACACGTTTTATCCCTTCCATATTTGGGATTCCGAAGGTCTACAAGTACATTGGCACCCCAACTTTTAGACCTACTGTATCAGCACAGGGTTCTAAAACTTATCCATTAGGGGTTTACATAGACTATAAAAACCCCATGTCAAACAAATCAAACACATACTGAAAGATTCATGGGACATTCTTAGTCATATCACACCTGAACTTGTGGGATGAAACTCTCTTCTTCCTCACCACTGAGGTGGTGGACTTGTTCACTTGTATTCCCAAGAATCAGAGGTCAGACTTGTTTAATAATGCTTTAAGTTTCCACTTTTGGATATCAGTCAGACTTCCTTGCTGATGAACTTAATGAATTTAGCCATGGGAGAATCTTGCAAACCCTTTTATGTGAACCTGGTTATGTGGACTTGTGAGACCAACTACATTTTTTCTTCAAGATATAATTCATTTTTGTAAAGTTTCTGAGGATTTTGGATGACATTCAGAATGGTACTGTAGAAGTCTAACACAAATTTATTGACTATATCAATAACACTACTGATTTTATTTTAAATTTACTTTTTCTTATAATTTCAACCACATTAATTATTTAGATGTAACTATTTTTAAAAAAAGGAGAAGTTTTGAATCAGTTATTTATAGAATGCCCACTTTTTCCAATATGCATACCTTCCCTGTGATAACTTTCACCCTCTGCACTACAAGAAGAATTTGGTGAAGGGACAATTTGTTAGAGTTGCCAGAAAGACATCTAAGAGGGACAGCTTTATTAAAAAAGTTAACATTTTAGAGAATATGTTTCCAGAGAGGGGCTAACCTAGCCTATAAAAACAGAGATCATCAATGGGTGGGGGTTGAAATATATACCCCTCTTAGGGCATCATTTGGCCAATACGGAGGCTGATGCACAGCTTATGATTTCTTTTGGTTTTGAAAGAGCTTTTATTCTTCCATATACCATAGGCATGGAAAAGGTAAGAGATCTAGTTGTGAAAAACTGGATGATCATTAGGATGAATGATGAGTTATACAAGTTACTTGGTGATTCTCCTCATTTTGAATATATAACCTTACCTACACCTTTAGAATGATTTTAGAAAAGTCGAGTAAAAATAGTGGTAATTTTAATAAGAAAGGTACACGAAAATTTGGAATAGATGGACAGTGTAAATATATTTTCAAGACCCAGAAATAAACCTGGATGACATTGGTTGTTGGTCTTAAAACACTAATTGCAACAGCAGTGGACTAATATATACAGCAAAATGTAGTGCATTGCTCCACTTTCTATACTGGTAAAATGGAGAGACAATTAAAGAAATGCATATATGAAGATTTTTATGAAGATTTTTATGATATCTAGCATCAGAACATTAACAACGCTCTATATAAGCATTTCACTATTTGTGCAGATTTTAAATCCTTTTTGTTTGGGATACTAAACATTACTCCTTGAAACCCTAGAGGGGGGCATGGAAAAAGGGAATACAAACTGAATGCCACTACTCCCAGGTATTAATGATAACGTATCCATTGTCCCGGTTCTCAAAATGAGGGCAGACAAGTTATGATTAGGTTTTACATGCAGAGATTTAATAGTTTTATAACCAATTTAACAGGTAGCACATTTTTTAGATTTACAATATTATATGTACGTGGTTTTAATACATGTGTCTAATTGTATGTCTACTGTTACATTAGAAAGAATTCTGAATTCTTGTTTATTGATATGTTTTATTTTAAAATGCAACATTATAAAAATTATATACACAGCATATATTCACAGAGGTTTTATCAAATTATACTAAGCAATTTTTTTACTTGTCTGGTCTGCATGAAAATATGAAAATTTGTTTAATTTATAAAACCAGCTTTTGTTTTTTATTTAGTATGTATTTAACAACATCAAGACTAACCTAATTTATTTATTTTTACCTTAATTGGATACAATTAGTTTATAGGGATTTTTCCAATTATTGTATTTTACTAATTAACTCATCTTAGTATAAACTTAGATTTTTAATGGTGGTTGTTTGTTCTAATGAAGTCCCACTTTGGGCAAGAATGAAAGAGCATAAATTGGATATTCTGCTTAAATTGTCTTTATTTACTGCCTCAGCGAGTGTGCTGTGTGCTGTGCTGAATACATTTTTGTTGTGGAATATCTCATTGGTGATTTTATGACTGGGTTGACCAGTTGGATTCTTTGTTGGTGGTTATTAATTACTAAAATCAGATAGTTTATATTCACATTGTGCTATCATCCTTGGTGAAGGTAGAATGCTGCTCAGTGCAAGGCTTGAAAAGTATAGTTGTGCAAAATCTTAGATGCCCTTCTCTTTACTGTTGCAGTATTCATTACAATAGGGATCCCCTGCCATAGGCAGCCTGATGTCCAGCCAGTATACCAAAACCTTTTGGTTGTAAAGGGCTTGCCATACATCACACATACACACTCCATGCTCAGCATAGTGCATAAAGGTGGCATCCAGACGTACCATCCTCAGAACTGAAAAAGCCCCAGTAGGAATGACAGTCCAAGAATATTAGTATGCCACAAGCACATTCAAAAGGAAAAAGGACCAGGAGAGGAGGAAGGGAGCGAATAGTGCAGTGGTGAAGAGAAGGACAGCTACTGTTATGGTAAGACTACATAACTGTACTATGCCCTTCCATATCACTGCTGAAGTATTCAATACAATAGGGAGAAAAGCTCAGGAAGAAGCTAGGGAAGAGGAAGTGCCAGCAGAGTCCTCCAGGAAGCCATGGATAATGTCCCAGGCAAAGCCACTTCTGGCCCTAGAAATCACATCAAATTTACAGTGCTCAGTAAAGGTATGCACAGATGTCCAGGTTGCTGGCCTAAGGAAAGTACAGTTTTGTACCTACCATAAATGTAGATGTTCGAGTGTATATACTGCTGCAGTTATTACACTTGGGTTATCCTGCCGTCAGGCGGTCCCTCAGTCGGCCCGAGTTCCAAAGTCTTGGTCCGGCGTTGGTTGCTGTCGCTTCTTCCCTGACGTCAGTGCGCCAGGGGAATATAAGATGCAGGCGACGCCATTTTCTTTAGTTTTTCTTGCCCCAGATGTCAGGTGCCCCTAAAAAGGTAGGCAATGTAAATTTCTAATAAAACATACATAAGAAAAGCAATCAAAAACTTTCAGTTACCAGCAAATACTCCCCATAGGTAGCAAAGGGTAGAAGGCTTAGGTAAGTACCAGCAAGTAAGAGGGGAAGGAGGGAGGGTAACCTAGACTGCAGCAGTGTATACACTCGAACATCTACATTTATGGTAGGTACAAAACTGTACTATGTTCATCATGTTACACTGCTGCAGTCATTACACTTGGGTAGAATCCCAAAGCTGAGGTAGGGTGGCTGATTCTATAAGGCATTAGGGGTGGCTATAAGGCCCTGCAGCACTGCAGTGGCAAAGCCAGCTCTGGATTTAGAGTAAAGAGGCAGATGGCAATGCTTGGTGAAGGTATGTACAGAACTCCAAGTTGCTGCTTCCAAAATGTCCTTGGTAGGTACTCCTCTGAGGTAGGCAGTTGAAGTGGCTGTTGCCCTGGTGGAATGAGACCTAATGCCGTTAGGTACAGTTTTCCCATGGTGTGTATAGCAGAAACGTATACAGTGCCCTATCCATTTTGAAATGGTCTGTTTTGAAATGGCTTTTCCCCGTGTCCCTGTAACATATGCTACAAACAATTGCTCAGTTTTCCTGAAAGCTTTTGTTTTGTCCAAGTAGAAGAGTAACTGCCTGTGTATGTCCAAGGAATGCAGTAGTCTCTCCCCTTTATTCTGTGGATTTGGATAAAAAGTTGGCAAGTGAATAGTTTGGTTTAGAGCCACACTTGATACCACCTTTGGCATAAAAGTAGGGTTTGTTCTTAAAGACACCCTGTTTTGGTGGAAAATGATGAAAGGTTCCACTGCCATTAGTGCCTGTAATTCCGAAACTCTTCTTGCTGAGGTTATTGCCAAGAGAAGAGCAGTTTTCCAAGAGACATATTTTAAGTCTGCTGAGTTAGCTGGCTCAAAAGGAGGTAAAGTTAATTTTTCCAAGACAAAGTTGAGGTCCCAAGTTGGAGTTGGTGCTCTACGGGGCGGTCTTATGTTTTTAGCCCCTCTGAGGTACTGTTTTAGCAAATGATTAGAAAAAATTGGTGTGTCTGTGTTGTAATGAGCAGAGATGGCAGAGGCATGGATCTTAATGGATGAAAAGGAGAGGGCTTTGTCCAGCATCTCAGTTAAATATTGTAGTATCTGAGGAATATTTGGGACAAGAGGGTCAAGGCTGTGAGCCTGGTTCCAGGCACAGAATCTCTTCCATTTATCCGAACAGGCTTTCCTGGTGCTAGGCCTTCTGGCCTCCAGAATGACATCCATAACAGCTTTGGAGAGAGGCATTGCTTGCTTGAGTAAGGAAGCTGCCATGCAGCCAGGTTTAAAGTCTTGAGCTGGCCGTGAAGTATCTGATTGTCTTGCTGAGTCAGAAGTTGTGGGATTTGAGGCAAAATCCATGGTAGACCTTGTGCTAAGTTCTTTAAGATTGGGTACCAGTGCTGGCGTAGCCAGTCCGGGGCAATCAAGATCATCTTTGGCTTTTCTTGTCTGGCTTTTATGAGTACCTTTGAAAGGAGAGGTAGTGGTGGGAAAGCGTATACTTGTAGGTTTTTCCAGCTGAATGAGAGGGCATCCACTTTCCATGCTTGTGGGTGGCAAGTCCTTGTGCAGAATTTCTGTAGCTGGCAATTCATTGGGGATGCAAACAGATCTATGTCCGGGCTCCACCATTTTTGTGTTATCATCCTGAACATTTCTGGATGTAATTTCCACTCGTGCGGATCCATGATGTTTCTGCTTAAGTCGTCTGCCAGTGTGTTTTTCTCTCCTGGCAGGAATTGTGCTTGCAGATGAACTTGATAGGTTAGAGCTGTGTTCCACAAGGTCATGGCTTGTCTGCAGAGCGGATATGAATGAGTGCCCCCTTGCTTGTTTATGTACCACATAACTGTGGTGCTGTCTGTCTTTAGTAGTAGTTGTCCTAGATGCAGAAGGTCCCTGAAAGCTATAAGGGCATTTTGTACAGCTAGCATCTCTTTTTGATTGATGTGAAGATGCCTTTGTTCTGCGGGCCACTTGCCCTGAATACATTTTCCTGCCATGTGTGCTCCCCATGCGTAATCCGAAGCTTCTGTTGTCAGTGTTTGCCTGGCTGTGGGTTGAGTGAAAGGCTGTCCCTTGTTGAGGTGACAGGCTTGAGCCCACCATCGAAACTCCTGTTGAAGGCAAGGAATAAGTGGTATTATTGTTTCCAAACTGTGACAGTGTTGAGACCAGGCACTCAAAGTACCATTGTAGTTTCCTCATATGCAGTCTGGCATATGGAATTAGTAGTATACAAGATGCCATGTAACCCAAGGCCTGCAGAATTTTTCTTGCAGGGAGTTGGGTCTTTGTTGCCATCAATTGGAAATATTGAGTCAGTTGTCCTTGCTTGTCTGGCGTGAGATAAGCCATCTGGGCCGTTGTATTTAAGCTGGCACCCAGGAATATTATCTCTTGTGAGGGCACTAGTTTTGACTTCTTTTCGTTTACTGTGTACCCTAGGCAAATTAGCAATCTTTTTACAAACGCCAGATGCTTTAGAAGAATGTCTTTGCTCTCTGCTTGAATAAGGCAGTCGTCCAAGAATGGGTAAATTTGAATTCCTTTTTGTCTGCAAAATGCAATTACTGGTGCCAGGTATTTTGTAAAGGCCCTGGGTGCAGTAGATAAGCCAAAGGGCAGTGCAGAGAATTGGTAATGTATTGAACCTGCTAAGAGAATCTGAGGTATCTTCTGCAATTTTGTCTGATAGGGACATACAGGTATGCCTCCTTGAGGTCCAAAGTTAAGAAACAAGCTTTCTTGCCCAGCATGGGAAGAAGCTACTGTAGTGTCAACATTTTGAATTTTGGAACATCCAGGTAAGTATTTAGAGAAGAAAGATCCGGAATGGGCCTCCAGGCTTTGTCCTTTCTGGGAACCAGACAGAGTCTTGAGTAAAATCCTTGTCCTTGCTCCTGTGTTGGTACCTTTTGAATAGCTCTCATGTCCATGAGTGCTGTAATTTGTCTTTGAGCCTCTGCCCATTGATTTGGTGGCAGATCTGGCATTCCTTTTAACCTTGGCAGAGTGTGAAAGTGGAACCTGTAACCTTGAGATACAATATTGAGAACCCATTTGTCTTTGGTGATCATATGCCAGTTGTGACAGAAAAGTGCCAGTTTTCCCCCCAAGGGGGCTGCCAAGAGAGAAGTGTTTGGCAGCTGTAGTGGGAAGTCATTGGCATTGTTTTTTATAAGGTTGAGGCCTGTCTTCCCCTTCTTTCTGGGTTGAAGCACCCCATTATCGAGGCCTGTAAGTACCTTGTGGTTGACCTCTGCCTCTTGGACGTCTGTATCTGCCCCTTTGAGGTCTGTCTGAAACTGGAAAGGACCAATTCTTTGTCAGCCAATTTCTGCTAAATCGAGGAGGCTGAAACTGTAAGAAATCCTTCACCGTTTGCATAGCTTTTGCTTTATCCTCCATTTTCTTTAATGCCTCTTCTGCCTTAACTCCAAATAAAACATCCTGCTGCAAAGGTGCAACCAATACTTTTGCTTTAACATGATCTGATAAAGTCTGCTCTTTTAACCAAGCATGTCTTCTAATGACAGACCCTGTAACTGCTGCTCTACAGGAGGCCTCTAATGAATCAAAACCACATTGCAAAGTATGTTTTCCCACTTGTTCAGCTGCATGCAATAAATCCTGCATTTCCTTAAAGTTAGGAAGATCTGAATTTTGAGGCATTTTTTGTTTCAACTGAGACATCAAATATTGCTGATATTTAAGCATGTGAAACTGGCAATTTAAGGCCCTCATTGCTAAAGTTGCAGAAGTGTATACTTTCTTCCCCCATCTGTCTAATGCTCTGGAATCTCTGGCAGAAGTAAGGGGCAAAAGAGCAGTCTTCCAAGAACAATGTTGTAAGGAACTGAATCAGGAAGCTCAAAAAGGAGCCTGGGTCAATTTTTCTAAAATAAAATTAAGATTCCAGGAAGGAGGGACAGGCTTCCTAGGAGCCCTAATGTGAAGGACACCTTTAAGAAAGTGTTTTGCCTCAAATCTAGAGGCAAAGACAGCTGGTAGGTGGTCTTTAACAGAAGAATATGCCAACTCAGCATTAAGCAATTCACACAAATAAAAGAGAGAACCAAATGAACAACCACCTTAACTGGATCCAGATTACGAGAAAGGCGCCAAAAAGAAAAATTGTTCCACTTGGATAAGTAAGATTTTCAAGTAGTAGGTTTCCAGGCCTCCTGCAGGACCCAAAGCACGTCCTCAGGATAAAGGTGTCTGCAGGGTATCAAAACCCTATCACCCGCAATGTCAGTTGAAGAGTGGACAGGTGGGGATAATGAGAGACCCTTTTATCTTGTGTGAGTAGGTGCACCCTGTGAGGTAACTTGCGATGACTGCCGTTAGCAAGACGCAGAAGGAGAGGGAACCAATGTTGTGGCAAGATTTTGGGAGCATCCTGTGTTATCTTGAACAGGACCTTCATAATGAGAGGAAGGGAAGGCATAAAGAAACATCCCCTTCCAAGAAAAACAGAGGGCATCTACCTTCTAGGCCACAGGGCATAGAACTCTGGCGCAAAAAGTACAGTTGTGTACACTTACCATAAATGTAGATGTTCAAGTGTATTCACTGTTGCAGTCATTACACTTGGGTTATCCTACTGGCAGGCTACCCTCAGTCGGCCTGAATTCCAAAGTCTAGTTCGGGCGTCGGTTGCTGTCGCCTCTTCCCTGACATCAGTGCGCCAGGGGTATAAAAGATGCAGCCAACGCCATTTTCTTCAGTTTTTCTTGCCCCAGATATCAGGTGCCCCCAAAAGGGTAAACTAAAAATATGCCAGTAAAATATGCATGTTCCAAAATATATTATACCTTCATCTACAAGCAAATACACCACATAGGTTGTTACAGATTAGAGAAGTGCAGATAAGGTCCAGCAAAGAAAAAGGGGGATGGTGGGTGGTTAACCTGGACTGCAACAGTGAATACACTTGAACATCTACATTTATGGTAAGTGTACACAACTGTACTATGTTCTTCGCGTTTCACTGTTGCAGTCATTACACTTGGGCTGAATCCCAAAGCTATGGTTGAGAGGCTGGAGCTAAATAGCGGCTATGAGGCCCTGCAGAACTGCAGTGGCAAAGCCTGCCCTGGATTTAGAGTAGAGTGGTAAATGATAGTGCTTTGTAAAGGTGTGCTCTGAACTCCAGGTAGCAGCCACTAAAATGTCTTTGGCTGGTACTCCCCTGAGGAAGGCTGCTGAAGTGGCTGCTGCTCTGGTCGAATGTGGCCTAATGCCCTTAGGCACTGGCTTGCCATGTTGTGAATAGCAGAAACGAATGCAGTGGCCTATCCACTTTGAAATAGTCTGCTTTGAAATAACCATTCCTTGTGATCCTGTAGCATATGCCACTAGTAGTTGCTCTGTCTTCCTGAAGGCTTTGGTTCTGTTCAACTAGAAGTGTAGCTGTCTGTGTATGTCCAAAGAATGCAGAATTCTCTCCCCCTTATTCTGTGGGTTTGGATAAAAAGTAGGCAGATGAATAGTTTGGTTAAGGGCTACACTGGACACTACCTTAGGCATAAATGTCGGGTTTGTCCTCAGAGAAACCCTGTCTGAATAAAAATTGATAAAGGGTTCCACAGCCATGAGTGCCTGTAGCTCGGAGACTCGTCTTGCAGAGGTTATTGCTAGGAGCAGAGCTGTTTTCCAAAATAAAAACTTTATATCAGCTGTAGCGGCTGGCTCAAAAGGAGGCAGGGTGAGTTTTTCCAAGACATAATTGAGGTCCCATGCAGGTGTTGGTGATCTCCTTGGAGGCCTTAAGTTTTTGGCTCCTCACTGAGGTATCCTCATATGCAGTTTCGTATATGGAATTAGTAGAATGCAGGATGCCATGAAGCCCAAAGCCTGCAGAATTTTTCTTGCAGATAACTGGGCCTTTGTTGCCAACAGGTTGAAATAGGCAGTCAGTTGCCTTTGCTTGTCTGGCGTGAGATAAGCCATCTGGGCAGTTGTATTTAAGCTTGCACCCAGGAATATTATCTCTTGAGAGGGTACTAGTTTTGATTTCTTTTCGTTGACTGTGTACCCTAGGCCTGTTAGAAATCTCTTTACAAACGCCAGATGCTGCAGTAGAATGTCCTTGTTCTCTGCTTGAATGAGGCAGTCGTCCAAGTAAGGATATATTTGTATTCGTCTTTGTCTGCAGAATGCAATTACTGGTGCCAGGCACTTTGTGAAGACCCTGGGCACAGTAGATAAGCCAAAGGGCAGTGCAGAAAATTGGTAGTGCATTGAGCCAGCTTTGAATCTGAGGTATCTTCTGCATGTTTGTCTGATTGGGACATGCAGGTATGCCTCTTTTAGGTCTAAAGTCACAAGCCAAGCCTTCTTGCCCAGCATGGGCAGACATTGCTGTAGAGTCAACATTTTGAATTTTGGTATATCCAGATATGTGTTTAAAATACATAGGTCCAGTATTGGTCTCCAGGTCTTGTCCTTTCTTGGTACCAAGAACAGTCTTGAATAAAATCCTCATCTCTGCTCTTGCTCTGGTACTAGTTGAATGGCCCTCATGTCCATGAAGGATGAGACTTGTTTTTGTGCCTCTGCCCATTGATGTTTTGGCAGGTCTGGCCAACCGTTTGCCCTTGGCAGGGTATGGAAGTGAAATTTGTAGCCTTGTGACACTATGTCTAGGACCCATTTCTCCTGTGTTATAATGTGCCAATTTTGTGAAAAAAGTGCTAGTTTTCCCCCTAAAGGTGCTGCCAGAAGATAAGTGATTGGTGTAGGCAGGGGGAAGTCATTGGGACTGTTTCCTGTATGGCTGTGATTTGTCTTCTCCACTTTTGGAGGTAGAAGCATCCCATTGTTTAGACCTGTACGAACCTTGGGGGCTGGGATCTGCCTCTTGGGCGTCTGTATCTGCCCCTTTGAGGTCTATCTGACACCGGAAAGGACCAATTCTTGTAGGCCAGTGTCTGCTAAATTTTGGGGGCTGTACCTGTAAGAAATCTTTAACCGTTTGCATAGATTTAGCTTTGTCCTCCATTTTCTTTAACACCTCATGTACGTGTAATAGCTCTAATGGAGCCTCAATAGATGCAATTTTTCCTTCCAAGATGCCTCCTCAGCTAAAACTGCCCTTCGAGGGTTTCCGTCCCTTTAAAATTTTCCAACTTTCGTTTAGCAATACATATTATTGCTTTTTGGCATATAAATTTTTAATTTTTGTTTTGCAAATACAAATTATTTTTTTTCCCATTGAAAAGCCCTAAAGCCCTTCCAAGGGGGAAGGGTTAAACCTTTTCCCCTTTGGGACCCTAAAAATTTCCCCGGGGCAGAGGGGAGTTTTGAAAAGGGAATTTTACCCTTTGGGAAACCCCAAGTATTTCTGGGTTACAGGAGTTTTAAAAGGAAGCAGACGGACCCTAAAATACTCTCTCTGTCTAAACAGGTGGAAAAGTAGGGCGTGGTTTGGGGAAAAAATCTCTACCTTCTTAATTTTAAACTTGGCTTCCCCTGGAAAGTCTCATGGTTCAAAAATTTTTAAAAGTTCCCAGGGGAAAGCTTAGGATAGATTCCCCAAAGAAATCCTCAGGAGGAAAAGACTGAAGAAGAAATCAGATAAAGGGAAAAATATGAAGAATATTCTGTTCTGCAGGTCCCGGGGAAAAGGGAAACCCCCGATCAAAAAATTAATCTGCTTTTGGCCCCTTTTTGGGAGGGGTGCCTGATATGTAATGTTTCCTTTTAAAGCTTGTTTTGGCCTGGGGGCTGAAGTCTTTGTAAAAAATTTCTAAATCAGCTTGCCTTTAGCGGCCCGACCTTAGGAATAGTCTCTGAAGCCAAACCTAGAGCCTCCGCCAGCGGCTCCACTGGGGAAAGCCTGGGCCCCCAATAGGCCCGCGAGGCCTCACTGAACGGGACTGGTTAAAGAAACCTGGGTTTGGTCGGGGCTTTCCCTTTCCTTTGGGGATTCCTTTGGGAAGGCCCATCGCCCCTTTTTTATAAATTTCTTTCCTTTTTGAAATTCAAATCGAGAGCTAAAAGGGATTGGTTTAAAATTAAAAACCCCAAAAGGGTAGGAAAACAAAATCAGAGAATTAGTCTTGGTTAATCTTCCCCCAAAAAAAATACAAGTTTTTTCCCGGCAAGGTAAAAAGAAAAGTTTTAAGTTCCACAATAAGATTTCTGAAACAAAAAGAAAATTTCGGAGACGCTTAGAAGCTTTGGTTCGGAACACACGCAAAACTAAGAAATTGCCGGTTGAACTTTATCTGGCCACCGGCCCGAAAGGTGAAGAAAACCCCGGTTGACTTTTAAAACTGCTGGGACCTGCCAGCGGAAAAGGTAAGACGCAACACAGAAAATTTGGGGAATTGGCTGCGAGGGAGGCCAAAGATACCAAGGAATACCAAAATTTAGGAATTCCCGGGAAAATACTTTTGGATTTTTGGGAACCCCTTGGGTTTATATGTTCCGACCTTGGAAACAACCCTTTAAGGGGTTTGTTTGGGGCGCCAGAAACCTAAAGGGGCCCAATGGAAAGGAGGTAAGATCCCCTGAAAACTGAAGCCACCACTTAGCGGAAACCTTTAAGGGTAAGATGTGAAAACTGAAAGGGCCCCCAAAAAGGGGTTTTCTTGAACTGAAAAGGTTTCCTGGGAATGAAAAGGGCCTGAAACCAGAGGAAGGGGGCTCTCATCTTACTTGGCTTTTTTGGGAGGGCCAAAGGGCCCAAATTAGAATGGGGGAGGGCACTATATCCCCCTGGCCTTGAAACTTAGAGGGCTTGAAATAAGAGGGTTTTGGGAAACTGATAAACCAAAGAAGCTTTTTATGGGACTTGGAGAGGGATGGAATGGTTTAACCATGAAATTTAGAAACCAAGAAAATTTTCTGGGTGCAGAAGGGCCAAAAGGAAGGAAATTTAAAACAGAAACCCCTTAAACCCTTTGGGGACAGAAGCCCCAAAGGAAGGATTGAAAACCCCGAAAAAATGGTTGGGGGGAGGAGGAATGATTTGGAAGTTTTATCCCCAACCAAGAAAAAATGGTGTGAAAAAGTGAAAAAAGATTTCGGGAAGGCTATAAACCCCAAGGTTTAAAAAAAACAGTGAAAAAAGAATAAGAGGAGGAAGTTTTATTTAAGGGCGGAAAAGCGAAAGGCAAGCCGAGCAGAAAAGCCAAAAAGAAGGAATTTAAATTCCTTTAAAAAGGGAGAAAGGAAGAGAAAGATCCGAGAACGGGGAAACCCAAAAACCTGAAAAGGGGTGAAAGGGTTTGAAGAGAAGCATCCTTTTTGAAGGGGAAATAAAAAGTTTTTTAAGAAAGTGAAGGCCCGGGTTTGGAAACAAGAACATTTGGAAAAACCCTTTTTAAGTTGGGAATCCAGAATTGTTTCCGGGCCCGGCCAAGAACCCCTTTGAAAAATTTTTCCCCGAGGTTGGGAATGCCAAAGTTTTTCCCAAAAACCCCCAACAAACCCCGGAAGGGAAAAAAGTCAGTTTGTAACCAAAAGGAGAAGGATTTAACACTGACCCCCCCCAAAAATTTTTGTAAAAAAAGCCCTTTTGTCCCATTAAAGTTGGGTCTGGCCTCCTGCGCCTTCAGGGTCTTCTGCAGTTTTGGTAAGGCTCGGCGGCCATTTCCTAGTGTTTTTTGGGCCCCGGTGCCATTCCCCAGAAGGGTAAAAATTTGGGTAAAGGGAAATGTTTTCCCTGAGCCCCAAAAAAAGCAGGTTTTCCCCTTTAAAAAAAAATTTAAAAAATAAATTCCCCGTAGCAAAGAGGGCAAAACCCCAATAACCCGAGATGGGATCCAATCAAATATACCTATGAATTTTCCCCCTTTAGGTGGGACAAAACCCTTTAAGTCCCAAGGAGGATGAGTCCTTACGGAGAATCCATGCCCAAAATTTAGGAGGAAAAATGATTTTGGTTTTAAGATCCCCCGCAAACACAATGGAAAAACCCGCCAAAATGGGGAAAAGGAAAATAAGTTGGTGTAGGGAAAATCCAAAACAGCCTCAAAATGTTTGGAGATAAGGAAATTGTATGGCTGTAGCCTGTAGAGTGAGGGCCATGTTTTTAAAAATTTTTTTGGTAGATAAAACTTGAATTCTACCCTTGAGAGTGTTTTAAATTGTTTTCCTTATTCCTGTTGCATATGTAACTTCAATTTCCCATCCCTTGGTTGTCCGTGTGAAAATTTTTTTTTCATCCGGTATGCACCCGTCTTCCTTTTTTTTGGGTTGGGGTTTTAGGTAGGTGGAATTGGGTTTTAAATACCCAACCAAGGATAAAAAGGTTTTTCTCTGGCCCTTTTGGGGAAGTAGGAAAGGGGGTACTGGTTAAAGTTCCCCCAGATACCCCTTTTGCTAAAATGATTGCCAGGAACATTTTCATGATAAGATGTAATTCTGCCTTTTGCTGGTTTAAAATTTTTAATTTTCAGCAAAAGCAAATTCCCCTGTAATTGGTTTTTAGTGGTTTTCTTTAAAAGAAACTCTGACAAAGGATGTAGGGAATGGGGTCCAAATGTTTTCTAAATCTATCATGAAACTTTGGGGAAGGAAAGGTGTGGAAGACCCGGAAAATTCCAAGTTGGTTGTTTTTAAATGAACCCTTTCCTTTGAGTACAAATTGGAACTTTCCATTTTCCGGAAAAATTTTTTCTTGTTAGGTTGACCCCAAATTTCTTTCCCTTTGGATAAATCGGTTATTTTCTTTGCAATTTTCCACTTATGCGCCCAGCGTGTTCAAATAATTGGTCCAATTTGTGACAGGCTAGTTTTCACTGAGGTATCCTCATATGCAGTTTCGCATATGGAATTAGTAGAATGCAGGATGCCATGAAGCCCAAAGCCTGCAGAATTTTTCTTGCAGATAACTGGGCCTTTGTTGCCAACAGGTTGATATAGGCAGTCAGTTGCCTTTGCTTGTCTGGCGTGAGATAAGCCATCTGGGCAGTTGTATTTAAGCTTGCACCCAGGAATATTATCTCTTGAGAGGGTACTAGTTTTGATTTCTTTTCGTTGACTGTGTACCCTAGGCCTGTTAGAAATCTCTTTACAAACGCCAGATGCTGCAGTAGAATGTCCTTGTTCTCTGCTTGAATGAGGCAGTCGTCCAAGTAAGGATATATTTGTATTCCTCTTTGTCTGCAGAATGCAATTACTGGTGCCAGGCACTTTGTGAAGACCCTGGGCACAGTAGATAAGCCAAAGGGCAGTGCAGAAAATTGGTAGTGCATTGAGCCAGCTTTGAATCTGAGGTATCTTCTGCATGTTTGTCTGATTGGGACACGCAGGTATGCCTCTTTTAGGTCTAAAGTCACAAGCTAAGCCTTCTTGCCCAGCATGGGCAGACGTTGCTGTAGAGTCAACATTTTGAATTTTGGTATATCCAGATATGTGTTTAACACACATAGGTCCAGTATTGGTCTCCAGGTCTTGTCCTTTCTTGGTACCAAGAACAGTCTTGAATAAAATCCTCATCTCTGCTCTTGCTCTGGTACTAGTTGAATGGCCCTCATGTCCATGAGGGATGAGACTTGTTTCTGTGCCTCTGCCCATTGATGTTTTGGCAGGTCTGGCCAACCGTTTGCCCTTGGCAGGGTATGGAAGTGAAATTTGTAGCTTTGCGACACTATGTCTAGGACCCATTTCTCCTGTGTTATAATGTGCCAATTTTGTGAAAAAAGTGCTAGTTTTCCCCCTAAAGGTGCTGCCAGAAGATAAGTGATTGATGTAGGCAGGGGGAAGTCATTGGGACTGTTTCCTGTATGGCTGTGATTTGTCTTCTCCACTTTTGGAGGTAGAAGCATCCCATTCTTTAGACCTGTATGAACCTTGGGGCTGGGATCTGCCTCTTGGGCGTCTGTATCTGCGCCTTTGAGGTCTATCTGACACCGGAAAGGACCAATTCTTTGTAGGCCAGTGTCTGCTAAATTTTGGGGGCTGTACCTGTAAGAAATCTTTAAGCGTTTGCATAGATTTAGCTTTGTCCTCCATTTTCTTTAACACCTCTTCTGCTTTAACACCAAACAAGGTATCATGTTGTAATGGAGCCTCTAATAATTTTGCTTTGACATGATCAGGCAGATTTTGTTCCTTTAACCAAGCATGCCTCCTGATGACAGAACCGTAACAGCGGCCCTGCAGGAGGCCTCCAAAGAATCAAAACCACACTGCAAAGTATGCTTTCCAACTTGTTCAGCTGCATGCAATAAATCCTGCATTTCTTTGTTTTCGGCGCATTCAGAATTTACCAACATTATCTGTTTAGGCAGTGACATAATATATTGCTAATATTTGAGCATATGAAACTGACAATTTAAAGCCCTTATAGCCAAGGTAGCAGAAGTGTAAATCTTTTTTCCCCATCTGTCCAATGCCCTAGAGTCCCTGTCAGAGGGGGTAAGGTTTTTTGTTCTGGAAGCCTTGACCCCTTTGGGACCCTGATAAATAGTTTCTGGGTCAGCAGCAGAGTTTTTGAAAAGGAATTTGACAGAGTCAGGAACCCTATAGTACCTGTCTGGCTTAACAGGAGCTGGAGCTAAAGAGTCAGGGGTCAGACTGGACTCTGAAAATACATCATCTACAATGTCTAACACAGGTGGAATAGCTAGGGGCCTGTGCTGTGGTAGTAAAAGGAAGTCTCTGAGCCTTTTCTTAGATTCTGAAAAATCTTGGCTCTCCCAGTGGAAATGCTCTCTTATGGTATGCAAAGTTTCCCCAAAAGAGTAATCCTCAGGAGGAGAAGCTGAAGGGATAGATTCTTCAGCATCAGAATCCTCATAAGGAGGAAGAGAGTATTCCTGATCAGAAGAGGAATCAGATGAAATGGAAACCTGATCTGAAGATTCATATTCTGTCTCTTGCCTAGGCCTTTTATCAGGAGGGGGATGGGAACCCCTGATCAAAGTAATTAGGTCTTCGGACATTTTGAGCATCTGTTTTTTGGGCATGGAGGCCTGTCCATGAGGCTGTTGTACTTGTTTCTTTGTCTTTAAAGGTGCTTTAGTCTTTGACTTTGAAGCTGAAGTCGTTTTAATGTACAATTGAGTAGGTCTAAAAACACCCTCAGAAGCCGATGCCTGCTCAGCGGCTCCTGACCCATCTGAGGGAATAGTCTCTGAAGGCCCAATACCTAGAGCTTCCAGCGGCCTAGTCGGCTCCACATGGGAGTCGGTAGCAGCCTGTGGGTCTAAAGTAGTGGGCGTCAGGGGCTGCGAAGGCACCTCACTTAGAACTGGTGACTGGCTTAGAAGAAGCCTAGTCGTCGGTTTTGGACCTCGGATGCCTGTCTTTTTCTTTTCGTTTCTTGTGAATTCCAGTAGTCGGAAGGCTATCAGACGACATTGTATAATTAAATCTTCTGCCAAAATAGTGAAATGCAAAATCGTACCGACGCTTAATAGTGCATTGGTTAAATCTAGCACAAAACCGACAACTAGCAACGTCGTGGTCAGGGCCTAGGCAAGGAATACAGTAAGAATGAAAGTCCTTATGAGGTATTTGCTTCCCACAAGAAATACAATTGTTAATTTTTTCTGACATCAGTCTGGAGCAAGAAAAAAGTTTCCCCAAGGGGGTACTTAGCTTTTAATGAAGACTTCGGATCGGAAACTCGAACACGAAAATCTCAGGATTCGGCCAACCGGCACTTGTGAACTGCTTATGCTTCGGGCACCACACGGCAAGAAAGACTGAAGAAAATGGCGTCGGTTGCATCTTTTATACCCCTGGCGCACTGACGTCAGGGAAGAGGTGACAGCAACCGACGCCGGACCTAGACTTTGGAATTCAGGCCGACTGAGGGTAGCCTGCAGGCAGGATAACCCAAGTGTAATGACTGCAACACAAAGAACATCAGAGGAAGTTGTCTGTTCAGAGTGGAGGCAAATAGATTTACTAGAGGAGTACCCCATTGGTGGATAATGTCCAGAAACACATTCCTGGGAAACATCCACTTGTAGGATTGTGTTGTGGAACTGCTCAGAGAGTCTGCCACTATGTTCTGACCTAATGGAATGCAGACTGCCTGAAGAGTCACCTGATACTTGAGAGCCAGCCCCCAAACCTAAAGGGCCAACCTGCAAAGGAGGTAAGACCTTGCCCCCCTTGAATACTGACATGCCACATCACTGTGGTATTGTCTGTGAGAATCTTGAGAGTTCCTGGAAGAAAAATAGAATGAAAAGCCTGAAGAGCCAGCAGAAGAGCTCTCATCTCTGATACTGAAGTGGGCTTTCCTTTGGTGAGGTGACCAAAGGGCCCTGAAACTTCAGATGGCCGAAGGAGGCTCTCCATCTTACTTCTGAGACATCTGTGAGGAGCTCCTGAGAGGGGGGCTTAAGGTTGAAAAAGAAGCCCTGGGTTGAGGGACAACTGATGAATCCACCATGAAGTTCCCACTTGAAACATGAAGTAGAGGGACTAGAAAATGTAAGGGATGAGAATGTTTAAGCCAAACTGACTTTAGAAACCAATGAAGCTTTCTCATGTGGAGCTTGGCTAGAGGGGCCATAGGAATGGTGGAACCATGAAATCCAGAGCCCATAGAAATTCTCTGCTGTGACAGAAGCCAATAGGAAGAAGAGATTGAAAGACAGAAATTACAGTTAAGGCCTTGGGAGGAGGCAGAGATGTCAGCATTGTAACAGTCTGTATCCAGCAACAACCCAGAAAAACATGATTCTGAGGAGTTAGGAATGATTTCAGGAAGTTTACTATAAACCCCAAGCTTTGCAAGAGAGAAATGGTACAGTGAAGACAGTGAAATAAGATCTCTGGAGAAGAAGCCTGGATAAGGTCGTCCAGGTAGGGGAAAGACGTGTACCTCCCTTAGCCTGCAGAAAGCAATCACAGGAGTGAGGTATTTAGTTTAGATCTTTAAGGGCAGTAGAGAGGCGAAAGGGCAAAGCAGAGAACAGAAAATGCCAGAAAGCAACAGAGAAACATAAAAACTTCCTGAAAAGGGGATGAATAGGAATTTGTAGATAAGCATCTTTGAGATCTGGAGAAACTCAAAAAGCCTGAGAAAGTGGTAGCGGAAACAGGGTTTGAAGAGACAGCATCCATAATGAAGGGACATTTAGAAAAGTATTTAGTTAAGAAAGATCCAGAATGGGTTTCCAGGTGCTCTCTCCTGGAAACCAAGAACATTCTGGAATAAAACCCCTTCTCCCTCTGAGGAGTTGGAACTGCTAGAATTGTTCCTTGAGCCAAAAGGCCCTGAAGCACCTCTGTGAAAAAGGGTAGTTGTTCCCGAGGAGGTTGAGGAATGTCCAAAAAAGGAGGAAGAGATTTCCAAAACCATGTAACAACCCTGCCAGATGATGTAAAGAACCCAGGATTCTTGTGTGATCTTTAACCAAAAAGGAAGAGGCAGGGAAAGACATAGAGAAAGAGGAATGTGACTGAGAAGAACAGGGCAAGGACAGTCAAACAGCACCTGGTTTGTCAAGAAAAGGAGGCGTCTGAGTAGGAGGAGTTTGAGTAGCCTTAGCAGGTGGAGCCTTTCTACCACCCTTTTTAAATTCGGGGGAGGGTGAGACTGTCTATGGACAAAGACAGGGTTCTTGGGTAATTCCTCTGAAACTTTGTAACAGCATCGGCACCAAACAAATGCTCATTATCCACATCATCCATAAGTTTAGCAGATGGAGCCCTTCTACCACCCTTTTTAAATTTGGTGGAGGGCGGGACTGTCTATGGATAAAGGCAGGCTTCTTGGGTAATTCCTCTGAAACTTGGGAACAGCATCAGCACCAAATAAATGCTTATTATCCACAGCATCCACAAGTTTAGCCTTGATATCATCAGGCAAAGGCTGAAGTCTGAACCAGGAATACCTTGTCAAAACAGATCCAAAAGCAGCAGTCCTAGATGGAGCATCAACTGCATCACAGCTGCATTTAAAAGAATGAAAAGTAATTTGGGAGGATGCCCCTAGCAAGGCAAGAACAGAGGCCTTCTGTTCAGAATCAGGAAGACTTGAAATGGCTCGACAGGCCTGACAGAAGAGCCAAGACACACCTAGTCATAAGTGTCTGATAGTTCACAGCTCTAAAGGCTAGGGTAGCAGAAGTATACAGCTTCTTACTCAGCCCGTCCATGGTTCTGCTGTCCTTATCACAGGGAAGCAATTAAGTTGAAGGCACCAATGTGGGCAGCTTATTAGAAGCCACAGACAGCAAAGAAGAGTCAGCAGAGGGACACTTCTAAAGAAACTTGTAGTCATCGGGTACTTTATAAAACCCATCAAGTTCCTTTTTTTTTTTTGCCAACAAACATCTTTATTAAATTTTCACATAAGACATAGGCAAGCATAAGGTTGCCACCTTTTCAAATACCCAAAGTGGGACATTTTTTGTAGAAATGTCAGATTTTGCAGGACAAAATATAGAACTTCACTTTTTTGCCAAAATAAAAGCTTATTCTTGTAGCATTTGAGTTGCTTATGCTATTTCATATAAAATTTAGGCATTTCAGATAAAAAATAACTGTTTTATGCAACTATTAAAGAAAACTTAGAAATATTTTTGTCATAAAATGTCAGGACATTTGCCATTATTTGATTTTTTTCGCAGGACAAAACTGCCCAAAGAGGGACTGTCTCTCTCAAAGTGTGGACAGGTGGTAACCCTACGGAAGCTTACATGTATATAAATGAAAAACAAATATAACACCACTTTAGCTGTAAACAGTATACATCACAGTCACCACTGAAACAACTGTAGTTGCAAACATTATACATCACTCAATCTTTCCAGTCATTGTCAGTTAATCATTATATGGCTCATTCAAATCCTGCCTCTTAAACTTCGTTCCTGCTCTGCATGTATTGTTTCCAGAATTCCCACTTTTTTCCTATGTAGTTTGCACCCTCCCTTTTCTAAGGGTCCCAACTCCAGTTGCTTTATCTCTGTTACTATATTTACTACTTCTAGGAAAGTTGGTCTCGACTTTGACTTCCATTTTCTAGCAACTGCTTTTTTGGCAGCCACCATAATTAGACTCAGCAAGGCTTTATTATGCGTGGGCAATTCCATTTCTGTATCATAACTCAAAAAATTTATCTCTCCAGTCAATCCAATCTGCTCACCCAGCATCTCCGACAGAGCACTCTGCAGGGAATCCCTAAAGTCTGTCAAGTTCATTACATTCCCAAAAAATGTGTTGCCAACCACCTCTTTCTTGCCCGTCACACCAACAACATTTGCTATCCACCTGAGGAAAAATTCTTTGGAGTCTGCTTGTAGTATAAAAAATCTAAACAATTCCAAGCAAATATCCTAAAACTTCTAGACTTTGTTGCATATTTGGGAGATATACATTTATCTTCCCATTGTCTCTTTGTGAATTGCTTATCCAGTCTCTCTTCCAATCCTGCCTAAGCTTCTCTGATTGATTCTTGTAATTATCATGCAATATTTCACATGATTTACTAATTATCCCTTTTTTAATGGCAGCTTCTGTTCTACATTCTATTAAAAACTCTAGCAGTGCTGGTCTTTCATTTAGCAGCCCCCTATTTCTTTCCCTTTGCTTCCACTCTGATCTCAATCCCAGATAGGGAATGCAATTTCTAACCTGCAGTCCAAATAAATTCTTGGCCTCTTTCCATTCTATTACCTTTCCCTTTCTAGTTATTTGCACCCAACAGCCTGGTTCCTTTGCCAGTTTTCTCCATTACATTCCAGCCCCCGCTTGCCTATTATCCGTATCCCTGACCACAGTCATCCCTATTGGCAGAATCTCTTCTCCATTCTCATGCTGGTTTGGTTCTTAGAATACTCTGTTATTTTAGGACTATAATACTCTGTATGATTTTTGCTGTTCTCCTTAAGAGTCTGCATCCAAAATCCCAATCTCTCCTTATTTCTTCAGCTTCCTCCCTGTATCAGCATCATTCCTTCTCACTTTGAATTATAGTTTTCTGCTTGTGTTATGTATAAGAGCCTTAACTGTGTTGTTCTAAAATACCCCCTCAAATTGGGTAAATCAAAGTCTGCCTTGTTCTACTGGAAGAATCAGTTTATCACACTTGACCCTTGCTGCCTTCCCTTCCAGATAAATTCCTTCAACTCTTTTTAATTGCTATCCACAGCTTCTCATCTGGTTGATAAAAATATGCCTGACCTGCTTATAAGACTAAAGGGACTAAAAACATTTTAATGGCTTGTATCTTGGTATCCATATCCATATAACAAAGCTTCTAGTTTCTCAATTTTTGTATCATCTTCTGCTTAGTCTCTTCCCACATATCCTTAGCTGCCACAACAGACTCATTTCTAATCCATACTCCTAAATACTTAATTTTATCATGTCCCCATAAATATAAATATGGATATTGTTGGACTAACTCATGTGTGGGTACATAATTTACCACTACTGCCTTTGTTTTAGCTTCATTAATTTTGTATCCCGAGAAGATATGAAATTGTCTTAAAATGTTCCACAACACTGTAATGCTCATTTCTGGTTTTGTCATGTATAAAATAATATAATCTGCAAATAAAGCCAGTTTTTCCTGACTACCATACAAATTGTATCCTTGAATTTCTGAGTCCCTTCTTTTCTTACTCAATGGTTCTAAATATAATACAAACAACAAAGGGGAAAGTGGTTCCTCTACTCAAGCAGAAATTATCGGAGAGGACCCTACCTACTTTAACTTGAGCCTCCGATCCCTCATATATTCTTCTAATCAACATTATAATTGTATCAAGGAAAGAAAATACTTCCATCGCCCTGATCATGAAGTTCCAGTCTGCTCTGTCCAATGCTTTCTCTGCATCAAGACCCACCAATAAAAGTGGTATTTTCTAACATTCTGCTTCCCCCTGGATCAATGTTTTGTTAATAATGTCAAATATGTTTGCCTCCCCTCCATAAAACCACACTGATCCATATTTATCAATTTTGGCATCACTTTTGCCATTCTTTTAGTCAGTACAAACAAACACTTTATAATCATGGTTTAGTATTGAAATGGGCGTGTATGATGCTGGATCCCATGGATCTTTTCCCTCTTTAGGTATTACCATTACCGCTGCCTTCTTCCAGGATGCTGGTACATCTCCTCCTCTTAAAATACTGTTAAACAAAACCTTCCAGATATTTTTCAGTTTTGTCCCCTCTAATTTCCAAACTTCCACAAGAATATCATCTATTCCTGGGGACTTTCTTGTAGATTGGTTATAAACAGCCATTTTTATCTCAATCCTTCTTATCCTGTTAGTAACTGAGCCTCATCTACCTCTAACCTTAGCATATTTAATTCTTCCATACACATTTCCATTTGTACCTTTTCTTAATTTCCATATTTCTTTCCTTTATACAAACTTTAATAAAATTTTCAAAATATTTCTAATACTTCTACAGGGTCTCTTGTTATCTTCCTTGTTATAAGCTCCATAATCTTGGTGACAGCCCTTTCCACTTTCTGTTGCCTGAGATGTTGTGCTAAAAGTTTTCGTGCTCTAGAATTATCAAAAACAGTTGCTTAACAGCAATTGTTCAACTCGTGCATATTCTCGAGGTAATTCATTATTTTCTGTTTAGCATTCGGCAGTTGCTCCTTCAAAACCCATCAAGTTTCTTGGGAGCAGGGTGTTCAGAAGCAGTGGAAAAAAAGATTGTAGCAGGGCAGCAAGAAAGTACAGTTTTGTACCTACCATAAATGTAGATGTTCGAGGATCCACATTGCTGCAGTCCTAACTATTGGGGTAGTCCGCTGTCCAGTCGGCCCGAATACCAAAGTATATTGACGCCGGTCAGGGCGCATTAGACTGACGATGCACGCCAGGGTACTAATGCGCATGACCGGCGCCATATCCTCAGTCTTTTCTTGCCCCAGATGTCAGAAGACCCTAAAAGACAAGGCCCAATATACCTGCACCAAAATATGTACAATATATACAAAATTATCAGCATATAACCTCACCTACAACCACCCCTAAACACAGAGGGAAGGAGGGACTGCAGCAATGTGGATCCTCGAACATCTACATTTATGGTAGGTACAAAACTGTACTATGTTCTTCATTCCACATTGCTGCAGTCCTAACTATTGGGTAGAATCCCAAAGCAGAGGTAAGGGAGGCTGGCAAATCATAAAGAAGCAGGAGCTGACAACATGCCTTGCAAAATAGCTGTGGCAAAACCAGCCCTAGACTTAGAGTAGAGAGGAAGGTGATAATGCTTAGAGAAAGTATGCACTGAACTCCAAGTAGCTGCCTCCAAAATATCCTTAGTTGCCACCCCTTAGAAATGCCGTTGAAGTGGCAGTAGCCCTAGTGGAATGAGGCCTAATCCCAGCTGGAATCTCCTTGCCATGATGGGAATAACAAAATGCAATGCAAAACCCAATCCACCTAGAAATAGTTTGTTTTGACACAGGCTTAACTCAAAGCAAAAGAAACAAACTGCTGAGACTGCCTAAAATCCTTAGTCCTGCTTAAATAATAGCAATTGCCTGTGTACATCTAAAGTGTGCAAAATCTTTTCCCCTTTATTTTGGGGTCTGCATAAAAAGTAGGCAAATGAATAGTTTGGTTTAAAGCCACACTAGAAACCACTTTAGGCATAAAGGAAGGATTAATGCGTAATGATACCCTATCCTTATGGAAAATCAAAAGGCTCTACTGCCATAAGGGCCTGCAACTCAGACACCCTTCTTGCAGAAGTAATAGCCAACAGAAAAGCAGTCTTCCATGACAAGTATTTCAATTCAGCAGTAGCCGCAGGCTCAAAAGGTTGTAGAGTAAGTTTTCCAACACAAAATTGAGATCCCAAGCAGGAGTAGGAGCTCTACGGGGGTCTTATATTCTTTGCCCCTCTAAGAAACTGCTTGAACAAAGGATGCGAAAACAATGGTGGGTCACAATCATAGTGAGCTGAAATTGCTGCAGCATGAATCTTAATGGAAGAGAAGGACAAACCTTTGTCCAATAACTCAGTAAGATATTGAAGAGCCACACTCAAATTAGGCTCAGAAATCTCCAAATTCTTTGCTGTACTCCAAAATAAAAATCTCTTCCATTTTTCCGTACACTTTCCTTGTACTAGGTCTTCTAGCTTCCATAATCACATTTAAAACTTGTTGAGGAAGTTGAGACCTGCTGTGATTCAACACAGAATATGCCAGGCTGTTAGATGAAGAGAGTGAAGCTTGACATTGAGCAGGTGACCGTCCTTCTGAGATAACAGATGTGGAATCAAAGGTAAAGGCCATGGAGGCTTCCTTACCAGACTCCTTAGTAGTGGGTACCAGTGTTGCCGAGGCCAATCTGGAGCTATTAAAATCATCCTTGGCTTGTCTTGTCTGACCTTTAAGAGCACCTTTGGAAGAAGAGGCAGAGGTGGAAAGGCATACACATGAAGATTTTCCAACTGAAAGAAAGAGCATCCACTTTTCAAGCTGTGTGATGAAACCCCTTTGTGCAAAACTTTGGCAGCTGGTGGTTTAGTGGAGAAGCGAACAGATCTATGTCTGGAGTTCCCCATGACACTGTCAATTTCTGAAATACATGAAGATCCAGTTTCCACGATCCATGATTTGTCTGCTTAACACATCTGCTAAGGAGTTCTGTGCTCGGCAGAAACCTTGCCTGAAGAGTTAGATGCAAGCTGGCGCAGTCTCCCATAACATCATTGCTTGCCTCCATAGAGGATAAGAATGTGTTCCCCTTGTTTGTTGATGTACCACATGACAGTTGTGTTGTCTGTTAGAATCAACACCTGCCCTGGAAGAAGTAACTCCTTGAAAGCCATTAATGCAAACTGGACTGCTAACATCTCCTTCATGTTGATATGTAGATGCTGTAGTCTGGCAGGCCACTTGTCTTGTATCCACTTTCCATTTAGATGAGCTCCCAAGCAATGTCCGAGGCATCTGTCGTTAAAATCTGACTCGCCTCTGGCGGGTCACAGAGAGTCCCTTGTTTAGGTGACATTCCTGAGCCCACCACAAAAATTCTTTTGAAGGCAAGGTATTATTTGAATGACAGTGTCCAAATCCTGGCAGTGCTGTGTCCATACATTTTGAGATACCATTGCAGCTTCCTCATATGCAGTTTGGCATTGGGAAGCACCAGAATACAAGATGCCATGAACCCTAATGCTTGAAGGACTGTCCTTGCAGTCAGCACGGACTGATGAGATAGTTGATGGAAGTAAAGGGATAGACTCTTTTGTTTGTCCGGGGTTAAAAAGGCCATCTGGGCTGCTGTATTCAGTCTCACACCCAGAAAGCACATGTCTTGAGAGGGTACTAGACTGGACTTTATTTCGTTCACAGAATACCCTAGGCATCTTAGCACTGCTATAACATATTCCAGATGCTGTAGAAGGTCTTCCTTTTCTTGAGCCAGAATCAGGCAGTCCAAGTAAGGATAGATTTGAATTCCTTTTAGCCTGAAGTAAGCTATCACTGGAGCCAGAACCTTTGTGAATACTCTGCAGTAGATAAGCCAAAGGGCAATGCAGAGAACTGATAATGAGAATTTCCAGCTCGAGCAGATACTTCCTGCAACTTAGTCTTATAGGCACATGAAGGTAAGCTTCCTTGAGATCTAAAGTTACCATCCAGTGATCTTTGCCCAGCAGAGGTAAAAGCTGTTGTAACGTCAACATCTTGAACTTGGGAATGTCCAGATAAGTGTTGAGGATAGATAAATCCAAAATTGGTCTCCACGTGTTCCCCTTCTTTGGTACTAGGAACAGGCGAGAATAAAATCCTAGGCCCCTTTCTGATACAGGGACTGGCTGAATGGCCCCTATTTGAAGTAACAGAGAAATTTGCTTGTGAGCCTCTTTCCTTTGTGGAGGAGGAACGTCTGGCATGCCTTCGAAAGGGGGCAATGTATGGAAATAAAACCTGTAACCGTGGTGAATGATATCCAACACCCATCTGTCTTGAGTAATTAAATCCCAATTTTCTTTGAAGAGACAGTCTTCCTCCCAAAGGAGCTGCCAGACGAGAATCTACTGGCAGCTGAAAAGGCAGGTCATTGGGTCTGTTTACGAAAGGACTGACCCCTGCCCTCACCAGAAGTCTGAGCAGGTGAACTCCCTGTTCTAGGCCTAAAAGAACCTTGAGCTCTGCCCCTACCACGTCTAGACCTACCCCTAGACTGGGAATCATAAGCAGGATATGTCCATCCCTTAGTAGGCCAATTTCTACTAAACCGGTGGCTGCACCTGCAAAAATCTTTAACAGTTTGCATAGACTTAGCTTTGTCCTCCATTTTCTTTAAAACTGCTTCCACAGGCGAACCAAACAACACATCAGACTGTAAAGGAGCATCCAAAATCCTTGTCTTAACATGCTCAGCTAAATTCTGATCCCTCAACCAGGCATGCCTGCGAAGAACAGAACTAGTGGCAGCCACCCTCGAGGAGGCCTGTACAGCATCAAAACCACATTGCAAAGAATGCTTACCCACTTGTTCAGACACATGAACTAAATCCAGCAACTCTTTACACTCAATACCTTCCGCCAAAGCATCCACCTTAGATTTCAATTGTGAAAGGAGATAATTTTGATATTTTAGCATGTGAAACTGACAATTCAACGCCCTCATGGCTAAAGTGGAAGAAGTATACACTTTCTTTCCCCATCTATCCAAAGCCCTTGCCTCTTTATCAGTGGGAACAGGGTTTTTAACAACAGAGGCCTTGACACCTTTAGGTCCCTGAGAAACAGTTTCCGGGTCTGCCCTAGGACTCTTTAAAAGATACTTATGAGCTTCAGGCACCCTATAGTACCTATCAGGTTTAACAGGAGCAGGAGGCAAAGAATCAGGGTACAGAGAAGCCACTGCAAAAACATCTTCCAGCACATTCAACACAGGAGGTATAGCTATGGGCCAAAGCTGGGGCAAAAAGAAGAATTCCCTAAGCCTTATCCTGGAATCAGAGTAATCTTGGCCTTCCCATTTAAAGTGCTCCCTCATGGAATGCAGAGTCTCTGAAAATGAGAAATCCTCAGGAGGAGAAGCTGTAGGAGTGGAATCATCCACATCAGAATCAGAATAAGGAGGATACTCCTGCAAGTCTTCAGAAGACTCAGAAGCCTCTGAACACTGTTCAAAACTCTCAAACTCAGGTTCCACCCTAGGCCTCTTATCAGGAGGGGGCATAGAACCTCTAATCATAGTAATCAAATCTTCTGCCATTTTAAGCAGATGTTTCTTAGGCACAGAACCTGAAGTGCTAGGAGAAGCCCCCACTGAAGCTAAACTTGGCCTACCTCTCAAAGAAGTTTTGGAAACAGAAGGAGAGGCTCTAACTACCTTGGGAAGAGAGGGAAGAACAGTTACCTGAGAAGCCCCCTCAGCCTGGCCTACTTCCTGAGAAGGCACATCCTGTAACAGTAAAGTCTCTGCCTGAGACTCCAAAGAAACTCCTGGCAAAACCTCTGGCTCCACTGAGCCTTCTAAAGAACCGGCGTCCGGGACTGCCGGTTCATCAACCCTAGGCTTCGCTGTTTTGTCCTTGCGCTTTTTGGATGCGGGCGTCGGAGCATCCGACGGCATTTTATAATTACAACGCTTCCCAAACACTAACCTGGCACAGTCTAACCTTCTCTTAATAGTGCGTTTGTTAAATCTAGCACAAGAGCGGCATCCAACAACGCCGTGCTCAGGCCCTAAACAAGGTATACACAAGGTATGGTAATCCCTATGAGGTATCTGTTTCCCACAAGAAATACAGTTATTCACTTTTCTGACATCCGGTTAAATACTGAGGCAAGAAAAACAAAATGTTCTAGCGGGTACTTAGCCAACTTTGATTCGGTCTGAAACTCCGACTTCAGAAAATTTCAGAACGCCAACCTGCACTCGCAAAACTGCTTCTGCATCGGACCATGCGGCAAAAAAGACTGAGGATATGACGTCGGTCATGCGCATTAGTACCCTGACGTACTGGCGTCAGTCTAATGCGCCCTGACCGCCATATACTTTGGTATTCGGGCCGACTGGACAGCGGACTACCCCAATAGTTAGGACTGCAGCAATGTGGAATGAAGAACATCAGGAGGAACAGCAGAGGGCCTAGGAGACTCCATCTGCAGAAGCTCATAGTACATCTTCTGAACATCAGACACCTTAGCACAGTCTCATTTTAAAAATTCCATCGTTCTAGAAGTAGTGTCACCAAACAAAATCTCCTCAAAAGGAGAGTCAGGACTGACAGACTCTTCTAACTAAGAACCATAGTCTAATAAAGAAGGAATCAGAGGAATAAGTAAGTGACTCCATCAGAATCAGCATTATCATCAGAGGAATCCTGCTCCCTACGCCTCAAGAGGGGTAGAAGACCAAGGAGGAGCAGGAAAAGAAAGCCCCTGAGGAGGCTTCAGAGCCATAATGGTATTAAACAGACAATGAGTAAAGTTTTGCCATTCACTCAGAGGATCTTTAGGAGCAGGTGAAATGTGCTTAGTCATCTGATTTTTTTTTTTTTTTTTTTTTAACTGGAACGTCATCCTGAAACAAACAATTTAAGAGGCTCTGACCTCTGACAACATTCTATGTTGTTGTTGTGTCTTTCGGCTTTTCCCAGTTAGGGGTCGTCACAGCGGAACTCCGGTCCGCTAATGATAGGTAGTTGATTTTTACGTGCCGAGTTACCAGCCCTGATGCACAACCTTCAACTAAGGTATGCCCATTCACACATGTCTCCACGCAGAAGACGCTCTAGCTGAGAATCAAACCGGACAGCGTCTTACTGTGAGGCAACAACACTACCACAGCACCACCACCGCGGGTTCCCTGACAACATTCTATAATGTATCAAAACTGTGTAAAACCACAAGAAAAACACAAAAGTCACAATGGCAGATTGTCAGCAATAAGAACAACTGTAATCCAAAGTTTCTTTCAAAAAACACGCCAGTAAAGTCCAGAAACCTGACAATCCTCGGCCTTTCACCAGCCTCAAGAGACATATGGTGGAGGCAGTACAGCAGAAGAATCTGACCAAGGTTTCTTAGTCTTTTTCTTCACAGACAGCTGACCTTCAGGCTGGGAAGATACTTCCCATAGTGTCTTGAGAAAACATTTTAAGTCACTGGTTCTCCAAGAAAATTGCAGGGGAAGAATGCCAACTAGACAATGCCTTGGGGATGAAAGCTTGACAAATCTCACAAGACGTATGATCGTGGGAAGCGCCGAAACATAACAGACACTGCTTCTAATGACCTTTACGGGGAGTCTGTCTCCTGCACTGGCATTTCCCCTTTCTGGATGACATGAAGCCAACAACCACAACAAAGCAAAACAAAGATAAGAAAATCAAAAAACCCCAATGAGGCACTTATCTGAAAGCAGTTTGGTAACCAGCAGATAAACAAGCATTCAGACTGAAGATCGAAGATGGCATTCAGATTTGCGGCAAAGAAGTTCTGAGGATGGTACATCCAGATGTCACCTTTATGCTCTACACCATGCACAGGGAGCATACATGTGATGTATGGCGTAACCATTACAACCTAAAGGCTTTGGTACACTGGCCAGATGTCGGGCTGCCCTTAGCAGTGGATCCCTATTGTAAAGAATACTTAAACAGTAATAAGGAAGGATATGCATCATTACTGGCTCTACTGGGATCACCTTTGAGAAACTTCTATATGGTGACAACGGCAACATTGGGCCTACACAAAGAACTTTAGTACACTTGTGTTACCAATTTAACATAACTTCAGACATTTAAGTGTGGTCACTGCTGCAGTCCTGGTCTCCTCCATCCACCCCCTTCAATTTCTAGGCTTTCAGATGGTTGGGGTGGAGTGCCTCTCTTTTTTTCATCTTTCTTTGACCATACTTGTCTCCCCTTAGATTTATTGTTCCTCAAGTTCCAGGGTAGGATATTAATATCAGGCCTTAGCTAGGCTCTCCTGATTTTAGTTGTATGAGATCTTGGGATGCTAAGACATCCTGCTATACCTTTTGAGGAGGTAAGAAAGAACAGAAGTGGACATAGTTGAACATCACCTTTATACCAGGTATATGTGGATCTCTGCAGAAGAGTTAATGTCAGCTCAACCAAGGAGAAGGGTGCTCAGTTCTGAAACTCTGTCCAGATGTTGGACCTCAGCCTGTGCCAGAGCTCCCTAAGGTGGTGGTGGTGGTGGTGGTGGTGGTGATGATGATGATGACTAAAACAGTGAACACATTCAAGCAGCTACAGTTATAGTAAGTTGGTAACACAAGTGTCCTTGGGAAATGCTTCACCAATATATGCTTCCACAGTAAGCTGCAATACTCAATTTAATTGTAAAATGTAAATGGCAGGGGTAAAAGGTAACGACCCAGCTTCACTGACTGACAGGCAGTTGTGTTGCCGCCTGTCAGCCTCTGTTATAAGTTTACATATTTTGTTATGCAATGTTTGTAATCTTTGTTGGTTATGAAGAGAAGCAGCACTACTGACAGGAAGGCTACATATATGCAAGCACAGGAAGAATGACACTTCCCAGCAGCAGACAGTGTGTATAATCAGCAGTATCACATGTGCACAGTATGACAGAAAATGTGTCCCTTAGTATGGTAATATGAGGGTGAACACTAGGGTTGGGATAAAGTCAGAGGCTTGTTGATCTAGAGATACGATTCTCACTTAGGGTCCGAGAAGGCCTGAGTTTAAATCCCGGGCAAGCCCAGTGTTTTGTCAAGGAACTATTGCTAAGGATTAAAGGGATGGAATGTCAATTAATTTCTTTCTGTAGTAAAGAGTTTGAGTCCCTCATTCTCCATTTGCATAATGTAAATCAATTGCACAGCCTGAAAGTTTTCTGGTATAATTGGGAACTAGAGCTTGGTTCCATAACGGTCACCCAAGCCAAATACCCAGAATCCTCCTATGAACCTATATCATCTGTTAGACAGTTCTAAATGTTCAGCATATTAAGCATGAGGAGGGTTGGCATGACGGTTAAGGTTTTCACCTCACAAATACAAGGCACAGAATTTGTGACCTCTGGCTACTGAACAGGTTGCAGACTGATTGTCTAGTGTTTACCTATGAACCTAAGCCAGATATCAACAAACTGTCAAGTTTGGGCATTCTCCACATGAATGCCATCAGGGCTGGAGATGCTGTAAAAAATCCTTATAAATGCTGTGTTACTTTTGAGTAGTAAATAGCATAGATTTGCTCTTACCTAAATTAGCTTTCAGATTCAGTTGCTCAAAACAACATGGAAAGCAGGCCTAGCTGCTGGGACAATTAGCAATAAATGTTAGGAAATTTCCAAATGCCAAAGAAACATGTTATTTCGTAAAGAAGCATACTTGCAAAGGTAAGTGAGATGGTGCAAGAGCTTATGTATTACATAAAAAGCAACATACCAAATATTAAGTCTTGGGGAACCTTCTGACTTTGTCTTGCCGAAGAGTTATCTGAAAGTGTTTGTCCTGGAAGTTAGTTCATAAACCATTTTCATGGCATAGGTACTCAATCCATAGACTTACAGCTCTTTGATCATATTTTGTTCTCAGAGTCAGAGAATTTTCAGAAATGGCTTATGACTTCTGAACTGTGTAAGGTGGACATTCTCTGACATAGTGCATCTCCTGTATGCACTTCACCTCATGAAGTTGGACATTTTAAAACTTCTCAAGCAATGACTTTCTAATTTTTATAATCTTGAGACTTAAATGCATCTCTGTGCATTTTTGAGCTCAGCTACAGTTTATCTGACAGGCTATTTTTCAGAGACAAGTTGCAATACTGATGCAGCCACCTGCTGTACATTTTTTTTCTCTCAACTTGCCTTTAGTGGTTTTTAAATAGAACCTGACTGTTACATCCTTATGTTTAGGACACATGGCATGGCATTCTGTCAAGGTTAAATGCTTTTAGAGAGACGGCATACAGGACTGTATATAATGTGCACGGCTAGCTGACTTTTAGCTCTGCATGCTTTCAGAGTATGAGCATTAGCCCTGGCTGTTTGTGCAGTTAAAACTTCTTCCATCTATAGGGCCTTTACAGTTCTTCTTAGAAGACCATTTTCATTTTTAGCCTTACTGGAAATACTGTGTATTGCTTGCTTAGTGACGCTTTTTATTCAAAGGTATACAGACTTACTTTCTGTCATCAGTCTCTTCTGATATTTTGTGTAACATTGTCTTATTCAGGGAACACTCTGGTTGTCCTCCTTGATTCTGACATTACAGCAGTTAACCATTTAACATCTTTAAGAAGTTACTGGCACGGCACTGCCAAAAGTCATAGGATGAGAGGCTGTTCTGATTATCCTGTTCTGGTTGACCTCAATGGAGATATGGTGACTAGGTGCGACCACAGTATCAATAACCGGGTTCCCTTGTTTTGCTATGGTAGATACGATTTCAGGCGAACATGACCAAACTTTGAATGGTTCCCGCATCTCTTTGGCTGTAAGTAAGTATGCACTTTTAATGTCAGGCTGATCCAAAACAAGCCTGCTATTGTCTGTGGCTTTCTTCATATGGTCACTCTGGTGTTTGCCATACATAGCTTGCAGGATGACAGCTTTACACCTTATGTGGCAGTATCCATACCCTTGATTGTCTCTGCTGTTCACAGTACTGGCGATGGCTGAAGGTGGTACAGACATCTGTTTTAATTGTTTTGATGTGTTCCATGTGAATACTGAAGGTCTCCAAGACCCTTGAGTATGTCCTTGGTGCAAGATGAAGTTTCATATTTCTCCAGGTTTACCATCCATCAAGTTATATTTGAGCCTTTTCTGCAATAGTTCCTAGGCTTCCTGTTTCACCTTGGGTGCTCGTGTAGTTTTATCAAGTTGGGTGACATTACTGCTTATGTTGATGATGATTACGATGCCCTTGGCATGGAGAGTTTTTGGTTTCACTCATGTTGTTTCCACTCCTATCCCATAGTCATGGTTGGACTGTGTCTTCCATATGGTGCTGCTATCATGGAAGCAGCAGAGGAGACACAGCCTGTCCATCACCTGGTCTATCTCAAGACTGAACTCCTGCAGATTTTGATACCAGCTACAAACTAGTCTGTAATGGGGATGCGTGTAACATTTCAAGTGACACTCCTGTTCCCTGATCAACCAGCTTTTGGAGGGGATCAGTACAGGTGATTCCAACTGCCATCTGTGACCTGTAATTTCACTGTGACAAGCACTATTGATTTGATGGCCCCAATGTGTGCATGTTCTATATCTAATGTATCACATTAGCCTCAGTTTGACTTTGAACTTCATATATTTTTAGGTAGTGGTTAGAATTCAGAGAACATGCCTGTTAGAGAACAAACTTAGCTTGAATGCTCACTATATAGCTCACCAGACAGGCATCTCATCTAAAATGGCACTATTCTGTTCACAGAGATCTCTGCACCATCATGTAATACATAATCTAAATGTAATCTACTAAATTAAGATTAAGTTGTATATGTTTCATTTTCTCCTCTAGTTGTTCCATGGCATTTGAGTTTATGCACTCCAGGAATCTTGAGTCAGGAATCTTTGTTAAGACTTGAAGTAGATGAGTTCCCAGAGTATATTTTAGAAGTCACCTAGTCACCTAGGTATGATGGGTGTTTGGGAGTATACATTTATCCTTTCCAAGAAGGCCATATGGTTCCTGAGTTTTTGAGAGGAGTGGCCTGTAACATGCTAACATGCTACAGCAAGCAGTCTGCCTGCCAATAATGGTAAAAGCCAGATTCGAACCCAGGATACTATACACCAAACTCAAGGTACAGAACCACCAAGCCACGACAGCCCATTCTGTCTCACCAGTCAAAGGATCATTCATTTGCAGATTATCCTGACTTTTTTTCCAAAACTTAGCTTTATATGCTTTGGTTTTGAGGAGTTAATAAATGTGACTTCATCTGTATGTTTAACCCATTCCTGGCTGCATAGTGAACACTCATTTGTTAAATCTTGTCTTTAATGTCAAGGCCTGGTTATTTGCCTAAATGACTGTCATCTTTGATAAGAGCATTTTTTTTCTATCCATCTGGAAAAAGACTTCAGTCAAGACAAGTTTCTTCAGGATAGATTACAGCAGTCAGGAAAATTGCCACCCTCCCCCCACATCTGTAGCCTTCCTTTTATAAGCAAGATTGCTGAGAAAGTGAGTTATGATTAGATGTATTCCTGCTTAACATCAAGTAACCTGGATGCTTATTTCTTTAATTTTATATCAGAATGCAACACTGAGAATGCCCTTGTATAGGTTACTAATGACTGTTATGGTTAGAATTCAGTGGTTATCTTTGTTCTTGGCTCTCAATCTCTTTGTGGTTTTTGATATTGTAGACAGCGACCTCTTGACAAAGTGCCTCCAATCTTACGACTGTGTTAATTTCACTGTATTTAAGTGGTTTGCTGCTGGTCTCTCAGGCTGCACTCCTCGTGTAGTTTCTTGAGTTTAATTCCTCTGGTAACTGCAAAGTAGTTACTTTAGGAAATAAAAGTATGTAGTCACCATAAAGTTCCATCTGTGTTGTCCACTTTCATTGTTCCTCAGTTGTTGGGGTTTGGAAATGATCCTTGGATCCAACTCGTCCACTTCTTCCAGCTCGTGGAACACAAACTCTTGAGCTCCTCCATTACTCATAGTGCCCTAGTCATCTTAACAAAACTCAGATCTTGTTTTCTGCCCTTTATACCTGCAAGGCAGTAGAAAAGGATAAAACAGAATCTAGGACTCAAACAAAGGTACATCAGTTCCTCCAGCATCTTTTGATCCTTCCAAGTGTCAAAAAGGAGGTAGTTGTTGAGAGGGAAGTTGAGGAAGAATGAAAACAGACAACACAAATGGAATGTTATGGCAAATACATAACTTTTTTGTCTGATGTTGTCATTTTCATTCACTCCTCAACTGTTGGGACAGAGACCCCAGCTACCTAAATTCCGGCAAGACTTAAGGACGGATATACCTGAGCATTGCTAAGCCAAAAGCTGCTCTTCACCTAAAGACCAGATCCAATTTGTAATGAGCAATAAAGGATTAGCCCAAGTTGCGGCTCCACAAATATCATGCAAGGAAGTTCTAGATAAAAATGCTGAGGACGTTGACACTGACCTAGTGGAATGGGCTTTTGATGGTTTTGCTGAAGTCACACCCACTTTTGTGGATACAAAAATAATCCAAACCATTTGGCAGAAGTTATTGTAGAAACTAATTTGCCTAATTTTGGTTCCGAAAAAGAAAATTGCTCTGATTTCCTCACATTTTTGATTCTGTGAAGATAAAAACATAATTGTCTGAAACTCCAATAAATGTAACACATTCCTTTATTTAAGAAATTTAGAAAGAGGACTGGTAGGTTGATAACCTGATTAATACTGGATTCTTACACTGCCTTAGGAAGAAAGGAAGGACTGGTTTGTAAAGACACACTATCCTCATGAAAAATCAAATATGGAGGTTTGGATGACAATGCCTGGAATTCCGATACTCATCTGGCAGGAGTAGCAACTAAGAAGACAGTTTTCTAGGTCAAAAATTTTAGATCACACTTAGCGGACGGTTCAAAAAGGTGTTGGGTTAAAAATTTTAAAACTATTTAAATCACAAGGAGGAGCTGGATCTTTTAGCAGAGGTCAAAGTAGAAAAGTTCCTCTGAGAAAGGTAAAGTTTGAAGGATGCTAAGGTTGAATTATTTACTCCTATATGGAAATTAGAAATGACAGCTGATTGGACTCTTACAGTAGAGGCGCTAGCACCTGCACTGACAATTGTAATGAAAAAATCAAGCACCTTAGAAATCAGTGCTGAAAACGGATCCAAACTATTTTTATGTGCCCAAACAAATCTTTTCCATTTACTTTTGTGAAGTTTCCTAGTGGAAGCTTTGTGGGAGGATAAAACATGGCAGATAGGGGAGGAGAGCCTGGGCCACCTATCAATCAATGGAACTGGAGAAGCCATGTGGTCAACCTGATGCCTGGAATGTCCAGATGAGTCATATCTGTCTGGTGAGGCAGTAGATCTGGAGTTGGAACCAGCGTGGGCGAAGACGATGAGGCCAAGGAAAGGAAACCAAATCCGACAAGGCCAGTAAGGGATAATGAGGATGACTGTGCTCTTCAATCAAGATGCCTTCTGAAGAAATTTGGGGATGAGGAGAAGACAGGATAAGCATAAAGGAGACTGGAGGGTTAATCGTGAAGTATAGCATCTCCCAGTTGGGGGGGGGGGGGAATCAGGGCAGGAACCTGCTGCACTTGTTGAGAGGAGACGCAAAGAGATCACAGCACAGCTGGCCCCATCAACAGAGAATTCTCTCCACCACTTTCATGTTGAGAGACCACCGTGAGGCATTAGAATACATCTGCTTAACTTGTCTGCAATCGCACTGGACTTCCCCAGAATGTGCGATGCTATCAGAAAAATATTGGATGAGATCGACCATTGCCATACTCTCATAGCTTCTCAACAAAGATAGTAAGATTTGGCTCTACCTTGTCTGTTGTTGTACCAGAGCAGTGACACACTGTCCATATGAATAGCAATAGTCCCAGTGGGGAGAATATCTTGAAAGGCCTGCAATGCTAGCAAGACAGCTCTCATTTTCAGGACATGGACATGTGTATTGGCCTCTTCTGTGGACTATGTGCCTTGGAATGTCTTTCCCAAGAAATGCCCCACCACACACACCTAATCTGGGAGGCCTCTGTGGTCACTACGGCCTTGGTTTGGGAGATGACAAAGGAATGACCTCCTTATACTTGTCTGGAGTGTAGCCACGAAAGAATATCATTTTTGATAGCTTCGATTATTTTGACTTGACTGGATAAAGGTTGATGGATAATTGACCACTGAGTTGTGAGTGCCCACTGAAGAATTCTCATATGGTGCCCTGCGAATGGCAGCAGAATGACTGCCACTGACATCAATCCCAAAGCTTGGAGGATAAGTCAAACTGAAACAGAAGAACCTTGAAAGATCTTTTTGACCTGGAAATGAATAGCATGAATTCTGGACAGCGGGAGAGAGGCTGTTAGAATGGTTGTATTTAGCAAGGCCCCAATGAATTCCAATATCTGTAGTGGTTCCAGATGAGATTTGTTGTAAATTACAGAAATCCCCACAAGACAGCATAACTGGAGTATGTAGGCTTGAGCCTGAATCAGATAATGCCTAGTCAAAGCAGATATGAGGCAGTGGTACAAATATAGAAACGTCCAGAATCCCTGCAGTCTCAAGTGAGCTGCTACTAATGCCATACACTTGGGTAAACACCCTGGGGGCTGTAGTGAGACCGAAGGGCACATCTCTGAACTGGTAAAGACTAGCTCCCAGCTGGAAGTGTAAATATCTCCTGGATCTCCTGTTTGTTTTGATATGATAATACTCATCCTGAAGAGCACATCCAGTCGTCCTTGTACAGAAAAGGCAGAATGTACTGAACCGTGACCATCTGGAACTTTGTGTACTGAACAGACTGACTTTGATGAGATCCAAAACTGGTCTCTAATCCTCTGTTTTCTTTGGCACTAAAAAGAATCTTGAGCAAGTTCTAGGCTTTTTTTGGTCTGGAGGACCTCTCGGATAGCTCTTTTTTTCTAGCAGCTTGTCTACATCTAAGTGCTGCTGCTTCCCTCTGGGTGAAACACTGGGTGGGACACTGGGGATTTTGCTTGATACAAGCAGAGGTGGATGAGAAAATGGCATTATATAACCTCTGGATATTATCCTCTACACTCATGAATTTTTTTTTTATTTCTAGCCGGGCTCTCTGGTGCAGGGATAGACGACCCCTGACTGCTTCTAAAGATGGAGAGTTGGACCTCCTTTTAGGAGTGCTGATAGGATCTATCATCCTCGATTCTGCAGACCACCTTTGCCATGAGGATGGAGTATTCTGTTAAGAATTCCCCCTTTGCCCCTAAGGGAACTGTCTCCACGTGGATCTTTGAAGGGACCCTGGGATTTTTTTGAACCACATTTTCCATCCAACTTGTTGGTTCCTAGAAAAGGTCCATTGAGGGATTAAAAAACATATGCCCAGAGGAGACAGCATTTTTCCTTCCTGATCATACCTGCAGGGTATGTCTTTAACTCTGAGACCAAATAAAGAACTTCCATCAAAAGGAGCACTGAAGAAGGAAGATTTGAAGGGTTCTGCAAACTCACACAAGCGCATCCAGGTATGTCTCCTGATGGAAATGCCTGAACCCCATGCCTGTGAGGTACTTTCAGCAGCATGGGAGATGAGCCTCATGGACGGAATTGAAATGGACAGAAGGGAAGCCAACTGTGAGGAAAAAGTGCTCTGAGCCTTGCAGGATATAGTCTCAGAAAGGGATTTGGAGCGTCCCTTAATCAAGTCAATCTGAAGACTCGTCAAATGTGCCAAGTAGTTCAGCGACCTAAGAGCAAAGGTCGCAGAGGCATTGACACATTTCCTAAATCTGTTCAGCACCCTATACTCCCTGTTGGGGGGGGGGGGATAGAAGACATCTGTTCTTATACTTCCTTCTTAGTTTATTTTATTTTACATTTGTTGACCAGGATAGTCAGACTGGATATATGTACACTTTCAGCGGAGGCCCGGGGAGAAAAGCTCCACATACCAAAAAAGAGACAGTACATACATCACTGAGTGATAAGCTCAGGCAGACATGTTTAGAAAAATGTAGACAAAGAATACAGGCAGATATCAATATATACAATGTGCAGACTTACATCTGATTGGCAAAGTTGAATCAGAAAATGTGAACATAGACTACAATCAGATCTCATAATTCACAATGCTTAGACATTCAAATGCTATGAGGCATAGATACTTGGCTAAACAGCAGGTTGGGTAGCAAGACATGTTATTAGTGAAATTGTTAGTCAGGTTTAGAACAAGAGCACAGCCAATGAGATGTGAGGTATTTTTTTGAGTTCTCTTTTAAATAGGGGTAAGTGAGGTTTTCTTGGTAATGGTAGTAGGGAGTAGATTCCAGATTTTACCAGTTGGGATGGCTGAGGTTGCAACTACCATGACCATGGCATTAACTACTACTCCCTTGCTCCAATAACTTCTACCCTTCAGTGGTGCCAGGATCCTATCTGGTTGTGACCCCTGTACCCTGGCCCAGCAATCAAGGAGCCTCAATCCTCACCACCAACACCAGAAGTCTCATATATGAAGAAAGGATAACAAATACACACAGTAAAGTGCAATTTCCCTTAAGAGCACACAGAGATCACAGTCAGTCTGGGGCTGGTCGCGCCCTTGCTCTTCGGGTCCCTAATAAGGCTCCCCACTGGCACAGCTATAGGGTCCAGATCTCAGCCAGCTGGGCAAGCTAAAATCTCCATCACCCTCTCTGTTCAACCCGTGCTTCGTGTCCCTGCCCACGTAGCGGGGACACACGCATTTTGAGATAAGAGTTTATACAACCACACAGACACTTCTGGGGAAGGCTGGCACAGGTTCTCCAGCTGTGCCCCTTTTAGCCAGACTATATGGTAGAAATCACTGCCACCACTCAGCTAATACTTATCATCTACTCAAAGGCCCTTAAAAGGATGTCCAATTATTACAGTGCAATATTATTATCCAATTGGTAGTATGACTAAACAGTCAAGGATTATTAGAGTGATAGGTACAGGATCATTATATACATGCAGTGTACTCTTAGAGCTTAAATTATCTCTACACAAAACAGCCACAGTTAAAAGGGTTTAAAATATTTAATAATAAATAATTAAAACCAGAAGACAATACTTTCTACTACACAGTGCTGGTCAATAGTTCAGAGCTCACTCAGAAATACTTAAAATAATTCAGTAGTACAGTTCGGACATCACAGAAAAACACAGTCTAATCTTTCTAGTTCCTAGCTATTTCTAAAAGAAAACACAAGTCTAAGATAACTTGCATATGAGCAAGACAGTGCTGTGAGTTGGATGGTCAAGACAAAAATGTTTAATAATCTCTGGTTCTCTCTGTTTAAATTGAAATTTCAGTTCTGATAAACATTACATCATTCTTCACCCTTCCTGGGGTTCCCAGGCCAACAGAAACTGCATCTACATTCTTTTACACCTAGGCAGAAACCAGAGCAATAAAAATATATTTGCATGTTTAAATCTAGCAATCTAACTCTTGGTTAAAACAATAGAAAGAATGTGCTAGCCCAGACAGAATGACTCCGAATTTGTAACTTCAAAGGACAGACATGAAGTAATTTTAACTTCAAAGGACAGACATGAAATGCTGGTCTTAGCTTTCTTTACAGTAGAGGGCAATGTTGCTACATTGTTTTAAGTTCAACATTTCACAGCATATTCTTTCATTTAAGAAAACAAGCTTGTAGTTCAACATTTCACAGTATTTTCTTTCAATTAAGAAAACAAGTCTGTAGTTCAACATTCATATTTACAAATGACATAATTATGTATAAAATTCTATCTTGCTAGGCTGGCAGCCTTCATCTATCTTGACCCAATCTTCACACTGGTCTCTTAAGGATAGGTTTAATGGTATCGGGTTCCTTCCATACCTGAGAGACTAAATCAATGATCTCATCAGCAGGCAGACTTACCCAGGGGGTAGATGGGCCAGTGACAAAGGCCTCCAGGAATACTAACTCCTCCTTAGAAGGGTTGTTGGTGGACCAACCACCACTTTGTTTCAGGAATTCTAAGATGTCTCCAAATGAGACATCATCGGGTGGTGATCTTGGGGACCCTTTCCCTCCATCAAAGTTGGTATCCTCTGTGACACTTGCGGACAGTCTAACTGAATCCTTTTACACCTCCTCTTTCTAGGAACTTATTCAGTGGGATGCTCTGGAGAAGTGTCAAAAGAGATCAATATACCCCACTGGGTGGTCTGGAGATTGGCTTGGGCTGACTGTCCCAGTGGCACAGCTGACAGGCTCTGGACACAGAGTCAAATGGAGTTGGGTAGTCAGAACTAAAGGAGGAAGCGAAGTTTGAACTCTGGGAACAGAGAAACTTCTCTCCACTACCTCAAATGCAGAATGGCCCAGGGAAAAAGAAATCGATGGATCCGATAAGGCATGCTTATGGACAGTCAGCTCCCTCTGCCCTGAAGGCAAACTACTTGAGAAAGGAATTGGAGCCAAACTGTGTAGTGCTGAAGCCCCAAGAGGCAGACACAGCTCAGAGTTTGGGAGTCGACTCCCAACACCCTGGAACCAGTGCCAACGCTATGGCTCCAAGTTCAGAGCCGCACCACTCAAGAAATGCCACTGCAGTCAAAGATGCCACTATCTTTGGATCTGATGAGGATGACTCCAGAACTTTCAGATCCGATGGCTCCAAAATGAAAGGTCGGATCAGAGAAGGAGCCAATAATAAGGGAGCAGTACTAACAAGGGTCTCCGGACCTGATGGGGTTGAAGACGGAAGAACTCCTACTTGAATCGGCATTCTGAGGAATTTTCTCATCATACTGTCCACATCAGCTTCTCTTAAGACTCTCTCTCTCTTTTTTTTTTTTTTTAATTTCTCCAAATCTTTTGGATTTCTAATACCATGATGGGAATGGATCCCATTCCAAAGTCAAAGTATGATTAAAGTTCAAGTTTCCAGTGTTTTTCATCTGCTTCAATATTATGTTTGCACAATCCCCAATGCAACAGTCTTGCTACATTATTATGCCTTTCATTATACAGTCCTTCTGCTATTAGTATATCACAACCAGCAGCAAGATGTGTGACTGTTTCCAATTCAGTTTCACAAAACATACATTTGTTTGTTTCTCTCACATGTTCAATGGACTTTGTAAACCAACATGTATGTAGTTCACTATCTTGTGCAGTCAATATTAACCTTTTGTCTTTTGGTTTAAATTCACTTATCCTAAACAATTCCTGCACTGATGCCGATCAACATGAGGTTGTTCCAAGAGTTTTCTATACTTGCAACAGTACTGATGCATTTCACATTTCCTGCCTTCTCATCTGATCCTTCACCTTATTATATTCTTTCATTAGTTTTTTGGCACATTCAGCTGCTGCCTGATTTTTATCTATTTCTGGTTTGATTTCCATTCCCATTTAACACCGATATGCTTTTGCCAATTTAAGCAAGGAAGTCATCTTAGACTTATTCTCCTCATGTTTTAAAACTTTCACTACATTTGGATCTTGCGAGGTTAGCAGATGTGTATGCAGTCCCACGATTGCAAATCTATACATGTAATGAATTATGAGAAGGTCCATACCTCCTTCAAAACATGAAATATATTGTCTTGGTATACACTGATTTTTATACATCATTTGATGAGCATGAAGCATCTTTCTTGTTTTCCTGTCCAACCTATCCAACACCTTTTGGCGACAGTCAGTCATTCCAATGCTTTAACTTAGGACAGGAAGAGCAAATTGTTTTATAGCTTGGACTTTTTTCCTAGATGTCAACGCTGTTTTCAGTATTAATTTTAGTCTTACTAAGTTTTACTTGCATTTGTTCATGTTTTATTGTTGATCCTTCATCAATTCCCAAATATTTATATACTCCATCTTGCTCAAGTTCTTTCATATCACATTCCTGTTCCAAACTGATATTTTTGGGCTTTCCAACTTTAAAGGTCGCTTTTACACATTTATCAAGGCCAAATGACATTCTTATATCATCTGAAAAAGTTTTGACCACTTGCAGTTATGTTTTTAGTTCCTTATCTGATGAACTATACAATTTTAAATCATCCACAAAAAAGATGAGAAGTCTTTATACTTTTGTTTTCTGAGAGCTAAATTGTAGCCATAATGATCTGTTAAGTATACAACTTAATGGGTTAAGGGCAAGACCAAAGAGCAGCGGTGGACAAAGAGTCACCCTGGAATATCCCCCTTAGACTCTTGGATGATCGGGCAGATGACATTGTAGAAGACTGTGTGGAGTGTCATCTCAGGGAATGTTCCAAAAAAAGCAGAAGGGAGCACAGAAGTAACAGGATCCGGTAACAGATGAGATCAGATCCGCGGAGATTTCTTAGATCTAGGCCTCAGATCCAAAGTGGTTGAATCGGATACTTTCATTACCTGAACGGGAGGTTCAGATACCGGAACCAAAGAGGTAGAGGGATTCGGAGATCTCTTTTTTGACTCTCTAGGAAGAGAATCTCCCTTCTTGTCAACTTTTTTTTTTTTGGGGGGGGGGTGAGCTCCAGAGATTGTCGAAGCAGGTTTAGAGGCCAGTCAACCTCTTAAAATTAACTTGTTCTTCCTGTCTATTAAGGCCTTTGAATTGAAGGCCTTACAGATATCACAGTCTGAATCTAGGTGAGATGGCCTAGCAAAAGATACACTTAGTGTGTGCATCTGAATTTGGAATTTTATGGCCGCAGGCCACACACTTTTTGAAACCACCTCGGACATAATGAGAAGCAAAGCAGTAAAGAGATAAGCAGAGTAATCCTTTTTTTTTTTTTTTTATAAATAACAGTATGTGTATGTGAGAAGAAAGTAAAATACCAGAAATGGTAAGACAGAAGTACTTATCTACACAAGAAATACCAACAATGGCATTCAAATAATACTCGAATAATGAGTATAAATATTTTCTGAATAAAGAATTTAGCTTACAAAAATGAGGGTGATAAAATGGGAGGAAGCGCAAAGATTATACTATAGAAAACATATAGGTAAGTATAAATAAATATAGATAAGTACAGAAAAATATTGAAAAAATATTTTAACTCCGAGTAAAACAATTGCTCTTGCTCGAGATTAAGCAGTGGCCACATCTGTGCACTAATGTGGCAAACGAGATCTGAGGTATGTTATATGACTAGGGCACTATGGTTAAGGGAGGGACTCGAGAGGTTCAATATTCCACAAGCTGGAAGAAGCAGCTGAGTCGGATCAGATTCGAACCCCAACAGTTGAGGAATGAATGAAAATAATAGCAGCAGATTCTACATTAAAGACGTATTTGCTGTCAGTGCTGTGTGGTTTTACACTAGCTATACCTCTTCTTCTCTAAGGTGATTATGCTAGATCTTACTTCTATTAAAGACTGCTTTGACTACATGTTTCATTGGATGGCAGTTACTTGAATATTCAAAACCTTTCAAATACAGTCTTTGGTACTGTCAGCCATTTCCCTTTCCTTCCTTATTTTTATAGGGAAACTAGATTGGAGTTTGCGGCATTCACGTGATGTGGGCATAAGCTTGATGCAAGTAAACATGTGGGTGTCACGTGATGACTTTTGGTAAGATTTCACACTTCCATCTGGAAAATATTACCTTGATTAAAGACTCAATACCATCATCAGAGCTTGTGATGGTGACCCATTCATTGGCATACTCCTATCTTGATTTGTTGCAGTTACCCTCAATTGTAAGGACAGGTTCCAAGCAAGAAAGCAGCATATTCATTTCTGTGGCATAGACTAACTGGTGTAAGTCATTTTAGTCATATCACTGTTGTCCGGTGACTCTGTGCTGGCTGCAAGTTAATGTCAAGTCTTTAAGATCTCAATACGTACCTTCCAAATCTTATACTGTCTAAGTCTGTCCACCTGAAACAGCTTCTGATGTCATCTGTGTAGGCAAAATCCCAAACTGTCAAGTGAAAGGAGAGTGGTTGCTAGCTCTTCCCAGAATCTGTTTTAGAGACCTCTAGTAAGTATTTTTTTTTTTTTGCTTACCAAACTCCAGTTCTATGGAAAAAGAAACTTCCTTCTCTGATTTAGATGTCTGCCAGTGAAACTTCAAATGTCCCTTACATTTCAACTTTTTAGGAAAGCTAATTTGAATCAGTTCAGAATTTTTGTTTTTAATATTTACATTTATACTGTTTTAACTATACTGGGTTAAAACTGTACGGAGTTTTTATTTTACTTCTGGTTTGCATCTCCCACATCCATATCTGCCCTCTCTTTATATTTCTTTTTTTAGAGGATGTTAGAGGAGGAATGAGATCCAGATGTCATAGCACACTGGGTGTATAACCCAAGCTACTCCTTTCTCAGGATTATGTTTGCATAAATTCCAGACAGTCACGTTCTTCTGGTTATTGTGATCCTGGCCAAAACAAAACATGCAGTGCCCATGTACCTTTTTCACATCAGACATAAAGCTGACCTCCCACTCTCCTAATACTACAAACATCACTGGTAACCAAGCACAGATAAAAAGAGAAGTTCCCCCAATGAAGTACATATCTGACTACAAAAGGAGGCTTACCATTCTGGCAAGACAGACACTTTTTTAGACAATGTAAATAAGAGGCACATGCTGAACTGTGGCAAAAAAAAGTTCTAAAGCGGAGTACACAGACACCAGCTTTATACAAGGAGCTGTGCCTCAATGGAAGGGTTATGAACTCTGGAATCTGGACCAAACAGGGACTCGTGGCTAAATCTGAGTTGTTAGGACTACTGCAAGTTTTCTATTTAAATGTCTATTACAGTAGGTTCTTATGCAACTGTACTGCATCACTTATGGAAAACCCATCCTGATAGAAATGACCCTACAAAGAAAAATTTCTTAATTGTAGGCCTTGATGTGCAAGGAACCCTACAAAGTTTTTAACAAGTATAATATTTCTTCTACAACAGATCCCTCCTTTATACCTAAACCGGTGTCTGAAACTTCACTAAGACAGTGTGCTCCACTGCCTGCCTTATTACCTAATAAAAGAACAAACTGAAAGATTTCACTGCGGGTTAACACAGATAGCAGAGATACTTCATTAAAAGAAGTAATGCTCCAACAGTCCCTGGCCAAATGTTTCTGTCATTTATGAAACAGTTATCTAGTTAGTACACAGTCCATTTCAAGGTAGCTGGGTATTTTTTACTGTCAAAATATGTGCGTGTGGGGGGGGTGATTACATAGTATTAACATGCCAGCTGCTGCCAATATAGCCTTCTTTAAAATTCCTTGATTACTTGTGAAGCTGCTGCTTGCTCATCCATCTATGCGTCTTCTGTGATTTGTATATGGAGATCCAGCTTTTGCTGTTCTTCAGGGCTCACTGTAGCCCATCACTTAATACTCTCCCAATCCTATTACATATTCCTGCAGCACTGTCCCTTCACTGGCATGGTTGGTTGAGTACACTTATCATAACATTAGATCTTTGAATAACAAGATCTTTGAATAACAGTAAAATTGTTACAGGACAGGCTACCTTTCCTGAATTCCCCTGTTCTTTCTTACGTTATGGGTTTGTTTTATCCTTAATACTTTGAAGGCTGAATTGTATCTTGTTAATGCATTTCCCTAGCATCCTCAATAGCTTTGCAGGTGAGCGTATATAGTAGTTTTTAATAAAACTGCAACACATATTTTTACAATTTGTGCATATACATAAATTGTTTTTGCTTTTAGGACTCATTTTGACTTCCCAAAGTACACTTTCAGCTCACTAGGTAAATTAGGGTTCCACTAAACTGCCAGTAGGTGTCTGTGCCGTGTGTATATGACTGCTTGTTGGTATACACTTCCTGAAATGGAGTGGTGCCTCAGCCAAGGCTGGTTGGCTGCATTATACCCGTTTAGTACATGTATAGTTTAGGCACCTCTACCATCCTGAGATAGACTGAGTGGGTAATCCAGGAATGAATTATGTGTATGGGTTTGCCGCTTTCTAGTCACCAAAAATACAGATGAGTGACTATTGCTCTGTCTTGTATAGCTTGAAAGAATAGTTGTGTAAAATCTTACCATAACCAAAGATGTCCTTCTCTTCCATGTTGCCATATTCACTAATGCAGGATTTTCCACCTCAGGCAATCTGATGTTGGTTCCTTATAGAAAAGCTTTTGCCTGGCTGCTGCAACTGCGTGGGATGTCATGCATAGGGCCATAAACCAGGGACCTTAAATGTGACATCTGCAAGCACAGACATCAGAACTTGAAGCCCAGAGGAGTGGCCTGTCAGGACAACAAGATGCCAACAAAAGGAACAAATGCCACTGTAAGGCTGAACAGATAAGCCTTAGGGAGTGGAAGCAGTGGCCAGAGGTCAGACCCTGTAGTAATAGAAGAATAGGGGGTATGGAGAATGAGAAGGAATACTGCAACATGGAAGAGAAGACATCTAAGGTTATGGTAAGATTTTACACAAGGTGGTGGTGCTGCGGAAGCGTTGTCTCCTCATAGCAAGACATTGCCCCGTTCGATTCTCAGCTAGAGCGTCTTCTGTGTGGAGGCACACATGAATGGGACGTGCCTTCGTTGAAGGTTGTGCGTCAGGGCTGGTAACCCGGTACGTAAAAATCCACTACCAATCATTAGCGGACCGGAGTTCCGCTGTGGCGACCCCTAACCGGGAAAAGCAGAAAGACACAAATTCTATGTCCTTCTATTACAATGTTGCAGTATTCATTGGTGTGGGAGACTACCACAGCTTACAAAAAGTAATGGGGGGGAGGCAGAGGTACATGATTCCAGGAACCCTTGCAAGACTGCTCTGGCAAAGCCTCCCCTGGCCCTGGAGACTTGGTTTAATTTGTAGTGTTTGGTGAATGTGTGAGCTGTAAGACCAGGTAGCTGCTTCCAGGATGGAAGATATGTCCAGCCCTTTGTGAAAGGCCTGTAAAGGTTCTGATGTAAACAGTGGACAAGCTCTTTCAGCTTTTTCAAGCCTTCTTCAGATCCAAGTAGGTAAGCTGGGTTCAGTGTTTAAAAGTTGGTATCATCCAATGAAACAACCTCAGTGAATGATGAATGTTAACCACTCAAGTTAGTCCATTGGTAGATTGTTTTTTGTTCTGCTGAGCATTCTTTAGTGGAATTCACTTCTTTTTCTGGCTTTGTGAAAGGCCTTGGAGGTAGCCAAGCCCCTTGGTTGTGTGATCTCTTACACCACCAGGTAAGACTTTGCCATGGTGTGAATAACAGAAAAGGATATATTTCCTGATTCAACAGGAAATGGTTTGTTTGGAGACTGCCTTGGCCAGAGCTCTGGGGTGAAAGGAGATAAAGAGTTGGTCAGACTTTCTGAAGGCCTTAGCCTTGTCTAAGTAGAATCTTAACTGTCTGTGTACGTCCATGGAATGAAGGATCCTCTCTCTACATTGTTGGTTGGAGTTGGGAAGAAAGTAGGTAAGTGGATGGACTGGTTTAAGGATAGTTCATTTACCACTGTGGGCATAAAGGAAGGATTTGTGTGTAAGGTAACTCTGTCTTTATGAAAAGTGGTGTAAGGAGGGCAGGCCATGAGGGCCTGTAGTTCTGACACTCTTCTAGTGGAAGAAATGGCCACTAAAAAATGGTTTTCCAAGTGTACCTTTGTAAGGTGGCAGAACTAGCCGGCTCAAAAGGAGGTAAGGTGAGTTTTTCTAACACAAAGTTGAGGTCCCAGGGAGGAGGGATGGGTTTTCTTGGTTGTCTAATATGTAGGATCCTTCTCAGGAAACGTTTAATGTCCAGCCTGGAAAGCAGGGGTGGCTGTAAGGGTAAGCAGGCTGAAAGGTGAACTTTCACTGAGAAGTAAGCTAGTCCAGCCTTAATGAGATCACAAACATAGCTAAGGTCTAGGGAGGGGTTAGCCTGCATTGGGTTCCTGTCCTTAAGAAGACACCATTTAGAGAATCTTTCCCATTTAGATAGGTATGTCTTTCTAGCAGCTGGTTTCCTGGCCTCCTTCAGGATTGAAAGCACGTCCTCAAAGTACAGCTGTCTGTAAGGAATTAGAAGCTGATCACCCAAAGTGTTAGGTTGAGCATTTGCAGCGGACGGTGAATAAGAGATCCTTTTGCTGAGATAGTAAGTCCACCTTGTGGGGTAACTTGTGGTGACTGCCCTTGGCTAAAGAGTGAAGAAGGGGAAACAGTGTTGTCTTGGCCAGTAGGGAGTCACCAGCAAGATTTTTGGTTGGTCCTTCTTGATTTTCAGAAGGACCTTTTGTATTAGTGGGAAGAGGGGGGAACGCATAAAGGAACATCCCCTTCCAAGGGAAGCTGAAGGCATTCACTCTCCAGGCTGATGTAGTGTGATCCCTGTTGCAGAATTTGCTTAGTTGTTTGTTCTGGGAGGAGGCAAACAGATCCATTTGAGGTGTCCCCCACCGGTGGACTGTCTAGAAAGGTTTCCCTGTTTAGCATCCATTCGTGAAGGTGAGAGGATGTTCTGCTGAGCAAGTCTGCTTGTTTGTTTTCCTGAGAGGGGATGTAAGAGGCCTGCAGGAAAAGACTGTGTTGGGTGGCTAGCTCCCAAGTCTGTAGGGTTACCCGGCATAGGAGATATGCTTTTGTCCCTCCTTGTTTGTTCAGGTACCACAGGACTCTGGTGTTGTCTGTAAGAAAGTGATGGTTGAAGGATGGGGAGAAAGGCCTGAAAGGCCAGCAAGACAGCAGTCATCTTCCTGACATTGATGTGTTGTTTTTGAAGGGCGGGGTTCCAAGGTTCTTGAACCCTGAAATCCTTTAGAGTTGCCCCCCCAACCCTAGGTCTGATGCATCTTATGTGCATGTATTGCGTAGGGGGAGGAAGTTGTAGGGGAATGCCTTGGTTGAGGAGGATTTGCTGGATACATCACCTCAATTCTGACTTTAGGCAGGGCAGAAGGGGGATTAGTTTGTCTAGGGAGTGTTGGTGCTGATACCATACATTCTTTAAGTACCACTGAAATTTTCTCATGTGCATCCTAGCTAAAGGAAGCTCAGGGATCGTGGCTGCCATGAGTCCCAGTACATGTAGGAACTGCAGTGGGATACCCCCAGAAGTTCTTGGAAGTGACCTGAGAGAGACTGCACTTTGTCCTGTGGGGGGAAGGATCTCATCAAATCTGATCTGATCCTGCATCCTAAGGAAAACTTTCTCCTGCTGGGGGTGCAGAGAGGATTTTGGAAGGTTTAGGGTGAACCCAAAGTTGTGCAGGATGGTCATGGTGAATTTTAGGTGACTTGGAGCATGGTTTATAATTCTGCTAGAAGGAGAATGTTGCCCAGATAAGGGTATATTTGGATACCCTTGGTTCGGCAAAATGCAATGGCAGGAGCCAGGCATTTTGTGAACACTCCTGGAGCAGTAGATAAGCCAAAGGGCAAGGTTGTAAATTGAAAATGTGAGGAAATGCCAGTAAATCTCAGGAATTTTCTGTGGGAGAGCATGACAGGAATGTGGAGATATACTTCCTTTAAGTCCAGAGTGACCATAAAGGCTTGGGGAGGTATTAGGGACAGGAGGGTTTACAGAGAGAGCATCCTGAAGGATGGAACATTTAGGAACCGATTTAGGTAAGATAGGTCTAGTATGGGTCTCCAAGGACCATCCTTTTTTTGGGACTAGTAATAGACGAGAATAGACTCCATTTATTTCCTGGCCTACAGAGACAGGTTCTATAGTTCCTAGGGAGAGGAGCTCCTGCAGAATGAGAGGGAATAGCTGAAGCTGTTTTTTTGGTGGAAAGGGAATGTTTTATGGCTCTGTTTTTTCCCTCCAAGATAGAAAGTATCCTCTTTGAATGATGGAAAGCACCCATTGGTCTGAGGTGATGGTTTTCCAAAAGGGAACGCAGTAGGGTAGGCAGGCAAGGCAGTCATGAAGAAGAGGCCCCCCTCCCTGTCAGGAAAGGGCTGTTTGCGGGGGGGGATTGGTTGTAAGTCGATCTGGAGTAAGGCTGTCTTCCTGGATCCTCTTCTGGGTCTGGAGGCGGAGGTTTGAGAAGTGGAAGGCATCCTCCTGACAAAGCAAGTTTTTGCAGGATAATTCCTGTAGTAATTAGGGAAGGGGGACACCAGTAAATGTTTAATATCTTGTGGCTCTTTGCCTTTCTCTTGCATGTTTTTGAAGAGCTCAGCTGAATTTTTGCCAAAAGTAGGTTGTAGTCCAGTGGGGCATCCATACTTTTGGATTTGAAATCCTCTGGAAGAGGCTGTAAGCGTAGCCAGGAATATCTGCGTAGGGCAGATGCAGAACCTGCAGACCTGGTCGAGGCTACTGCTGTATCATAACTACACCTGATGGAGTGTCTAGCCACTTGGGTAGCTAGGGACAGTTTTGATGCAATGTCAGACTTAGTAGGACAGTCAGGTGTAGAGGCTAGCAGGGTAGAGGACTGGGACACTAGGTCCAGAACGTATTTATCCATGCGTGTTTGGTAATTAATGGCTCTGAAAGCCAGGGTAGAGGAAGTAAACATTTTTGGCCTAGTCTATCCATGGTTTTACTGTCCTTATCTGTGGGTAGGAGAGAGGCAGAAGGTAACTGTCTAAATTGCCTGTCAGGAGCAACAGCAAAGACTGCTGGATCTGCCAGTGGAGGTTTAAAGTACAGTTGTGTACACTTACCATAAATGTAGATGTTCGAGTGTATTCACTGTTGCAGTCATTACATTTGGGTTATCTGCTTGCAGGTAGCCCTCAGTCGGCCTGATTAACAAAGTCTTGGGTCCTGCGTCGGTTGCTGTCCCTTCCTTCTTCCATGACGTCAGGTCATCAGGGGTATAAAACATACAGCCGACGCCATTACATCACTTTTTCTTGCACCAGATGTCAGGTGCCCCCTAATGGGAAGCAATTAAACATAAAAGCACAAAGATATACCTCCAACAAAAAAACAAATACACCAAAAAGGCTTTTAAGCATAGTAAAGGAAAGCAGAGGTATAGCCAAAAGAAGTTAGGGGGCTGGAGGGAGGGTAACCAGGACTGCAACAGTGAATACAATCGAACATCTACATTTATGGTAAGTGTACACAACTGTACTATGTTCTTCATGTTTCACTGTTGCAGTCATTACATTTGTGTAGATTCCCAAAGCTATGGTTGGAAGGAGGAATTTAGATAGCATTAGGGCCAGCTATAAGGCCCTGCAAGACTGCAGTGGCAAAGCCAGCTCTGGATTTAAAGAAAATTGGCAAATGATAATGCTTGGTGAAAGTATGTACAGAACTCCAGGCAGCAGCTTCTAGGATGTCCCTTGTAGGGACACCTCTGTAGAAGTCTGTAGAGGTAGATGCAGCCCTGGTGGAGGGAGGTCTGATCCCCTGGGGGATAGGTTTTCCATGGTGCTTATAGCAGAAAAAAATGCAATGGCTTATCCATTTAGA